>NW_005871518.1:452647-529162 GCF_000147115.1 Myotis lucifugus
TCCTGCCAAGAGCAAGCGGCCTGGTCATCCCCTCCTCTGTGGGTGGAGTGAGTGGTCCCTGCCGCACACGGTCGTGGAGGGTTCAGTGAGATGAGGAAGGGAAGGGCTCATCCCGGTGCCGTCTCATGGTCAGCACTGGTGGGGACATCTTTAAAGCCGCCGTCTAGGAGACAGCACTCCCCAGAAGCCCCTTAACCCCCACTGTCCCAGCCATCTGTGCCCAGGGCGCCCCTTCTCCTCCCGGCGTGTGCAGCAATAATAAGGACAGTTGTGGCTTTGGTTTACCAAGGAGTCACTCTGAGCCAGTACCCATAGCTCCGCCTGTACCCCCACCCTGGGAAGTGGGGTCGGTTGTTGTACCCAGTCCACAGGTGAGGAAACTGAGGCTCCCAGGAAGGCCATGGGCCCTCGGTCACCCAGCCTGCATGTCCCAACTCACTCCCAGGTCGGTCCGGCTTGAAAACGTCTGTAATTTAAAGTGAAGATTCTGGGCTCCGCTGAACACCGAGCTAAACAAAGATAAGCGTGACTGCCTACTGAGGGCTTCTCTGGGCCTTTACCCTGCAGGTGTGGGTTGTACATCCCTAAGAGGGGGCGAGAGCGTGCGGCATTTTCTAAGTGGACTTGACCAGTGACCGTCTTCGCTCAGAGCACTTTGTGGGCCAGCAGCCCGAAGCGCTCCATAGAAAATGCATTATGATCATTAGTGTTATAGATCACAGGCTTCTCATAAAATACATGCAATGTATATACTGTAGACTTCCCGGTGGCGTGGAGTCATTCCACAGCAGCCACGTGGCCTGCTCTGTGGTCAGCCCTTCCTGGGAGGAGGAAAAGGAGGAGGAGAAGGAGGACAGACCCTCCTCCGGGGCCGGCAGGGCTGCTGGCAGCTGGGCACCTGGACACCTCTCTCCAGAGCTGTGGTGCTGGCCTCAGCTGAGGGCAGCCAGGGCACTTGAAAAGGTGTCTTGGATCGTGTGGAGGCCCAGAGATGCTTCCCACAAAGACAGACCACCAGGCCCTGCCCTGCCTGCGGAATCTGGAATCTTTAGAGAGTGTGGCCTGAGAGCGTGCATTTTAATCTGTCCCGGATGGCTTTGCTGCTCACTCCTGGGTGAAATCCACCGCTGTCTGCCAGCCGGTCATGCTGACGGTGTGGAGGGGTCTCGGGGAATATCACTGCGGTGGGCCAACCTTCCCCCAGGCCACAGCCAGGCTGTTCCCTGCCCAGTCCTCACCCCTGGGGTGGCGGGGGGTGGGGCGTGGGGCTGCTCGGCTGTTTCTGCAAGTGCTGACGCTCTGCTTCCCCGCAGAGCATGGCCATGGGCATGATGACCGAGTACTACCACTTCATATTCACCACTCTGGTAACATACCTCTGGGCCCTGGCATGGGTCGGGGTGGGGCTCCCTCGGAACAAGGTCAGCCCAGTGCAGCTCGAGGAGGTCCAGGCTGGAGCTGCCTTCCTAGGGCTGTAGGTGTGGCCCCGGGTGAGGGCACAAAGATGTCTCAGTGGCCCACCCACCTGGAGAAGTGACATTATGTGGAGAAGTGACATTATGTGGAGAAGTGACATTACGTGTGACGAAGGGGGGCAGGGGCTCCAGAACCTACCAGCATGAACAGAAGCCCCTCTGCCTACTGGCCATGAGACTCTGGGGAGGTCATTTAACCTCCCTGCCTCAGTTTCTTCCTCTGCAAAATGGGCATAGTAATGGCTTCTACCTCCTAGGATGGTTGTGAGGACCCAGTGAGTTAATAAAGTAAATGCTGAGAGCAGTGCCGGGCGTGAAAGAGCTAGAGGAATACTAGCTCTCATTATGCTGACCCTCGGCTCCTAGCCCACCCTTCCCCACGCAGGTCTCAGGCCTCTAGAAACGACAAGCATGGCCACTTTGGATTCCTATAGCAACCATGCCAGAGTCTGCCCGCTCACTGTCAGCCAGGCCAGCCCACCTGCGGGCTCCAGATGGGTCCTGTCCAAACTCTGAAAACATTTAGGGCCATTTAAACCCATTAGGATAATTAGCTGTGGTCTGAGATCAGCAGAATAAAGAGATCCCTGTGCCAAAGGGGCACCAACACCCAGACACCCGGCCTTGGGTCCAGACGCCTTCTGACCTTACAGGCTTGGGATGGACTCTCCCACCCAGCCCAGGTCTGGGGTGAGGGACAGCGCTCTCACCACCCTGCTGCTGAAACAAGCTCACGCAGTCTGCATCCGCCTCGCCGCCACAGCCCTGCGGGCCTCCCACTGCGCTCCTTCATCCATTCAGCACTCGGCCTGCGCTCAGTGGAGTAGCTCAAGATGACTGGCACCGAGGCCCTGCCCTCAAGGAGCTCCCATCCTGTCCGGTCTGTGCCTCTATGTCCAGCTCAAAGAGCAGGCTTGTGCCATCACAGGCCTGGACAGATGCCCGTGGGGCACAGTGGAAAGAGATGCCAGATGCTGAGGGCCTAGTGGGAGGTGGAAAATGTGATGCAGGCTTTACTGGAAAGGAGATGCTAGAACTGGCCTCGAAGGATCAGTGGGAGTTTACCAAGGAAAAGCAGGAAGGGTATGCCACATAGAGGGAACGGCATAGGCCAAGGCTAAGGGGCAGATTAGCTCCTCAGTGGAGTGCTGGAGCTGGCGCGCTCTGGCTGATTGTGAGAGCTGACTGTGTTCATCTCTTCCCAACTCCACGCTTAGTAATATCACATAGACGGCTTGAAATTGGCCACTGTGGGAGCATTCATACCTCGGAAGTTGGCAAAAGCTACAAGTAAGGGGTTTTTACCCCCTCTCCCCTGAGAGCTAGTTATTAAGCATTTACCAGCACACCACTCTTGTCACCCTCCCTCCACCCCCCACCCACTGCACCCCATACCTAAGGCAGAGGTCTGGAGCCATCCTGCTCCTTCTCCTGATCCAGAGCTCAGACCCGGGGACCTGCCAGGGTGGTGTAAGGAGAAAGGGAACCCCCAAGCTGGTGACTGAGACCAGGCACCTTCTTCCCCTAGTCCCTGGATTCCATGCCCTATTCACCTCTATATGTCCAGTGCCCAAATAGCGCCTGGTACATAGTAGGTGCTCACGAAAGTCTGAATGAATGACTACAATACCAAGTAGCAAGTAATGAGTGAAATTATCAATATCTCCATCACAGCAACAGTTAAGACCTGGACTCTGGGGCCAGTCTGTCTGCCTGAGTTATAATTGAGATTCTTTCGTTTCACCTCTCTGTGCCTCGTTTCCCCTGCTATAAAAGTACACAGTGACAGTACTGCCCGTAGGATGGCTATGCTGAGCATTAAATATGTTGACATCAGTAAAGCACTTAGGAAAGTGCTTGGCATTTAGTCTCCTGTATGAGTTAAATCAATTAATTAAATAAACTCCTGCTAGTGTTTTCTGTGTACTCAGCATACTTCATCTCATCCAAATCCAACTCTTCCAGGGAGGTCTGGCTCCCCCAGTTTCATAGAAACTGAGGCTCAGAGAGGTCGCTCAGCGAGAAAGGGGCGGAGCAAGGATTGTTTCCAGCGGGGAGTGCCCAGCTCCATGTGCTCTGCTGAAGCCTGTGAGCTGAGAGCCTGCAGGAATGTTGCCCGGCCTCTGGCCGGCTCTGATTCCACGTGGTTGGCTGTGATGGTCCAGGCCTGGTGATTGACACTAATAGGAGTAACGGAGCCTCCACAAATCCCAGCAGCACCCATACTTCACAGGTTCCAGAGCCCTTTCTCCACATCATTGATTTCCCTCTTCACAGAGCAGAGTTTGTGCTCCCTGTGGATTGATGGGAAAGCCTGGGACCAGAGAGGTTGAGTGATCTGCCCAGAATCTCACAGCAAATCAGTGACAGAGGCCTGGGCTCCTGACTTCCGGTCTAGCCCATGGCTGTTCCACCCACTGCCCCTCCTCCCCACGCCCCTCTGAGAGCCCAGGAGAACAGACCGCACCAGGGAGGCACAGCCCCCGCCATACAAATAGTTCTGCATGGAGTATGTCGGGGAGAGGGGAGCTTCAGGGTGTCTCCCAGCAGCCCCCCACGTGCCAGGGCATCGGCTATGTCCCCTGGGTCCTCTTCCCCTGCCCGTGTCCTGCTTCCAGCTCCAACTCCAGGACCCTCCTTGCAGCCCTGTTGGCTGAAGTGTTGCCCCAGTGGCTCCGCCTCTGCCCAGCGGTCAGTTGTGGCTGTGTCTGAACGGCAGTGGCACTTGGTATGTATCCCCTTCCCATTAGAAAACCCATGTCACCTGCTCTGCGTCTCTAAAAAATCCTCCCAACTCACTTCTCCCCCGCAGAAGACGGTTCAATTACCCCAGCTGCCATTATCTGAGCCAGCCAGCTTTGAGCCGTTCCCAGATAACCCCGCGTTCACCAGCCCCAGCTGAGCCCCTGGTACATGGCATGTGGAGGTAAAAGCCTGGAGGTGAAGGAAGAATTATAATAAATTAATAGATAAGCAATCACAATTAATGCCACTTCCCTGCAATAACAGTTATATCACGGGGAAGATATTTTCATCTGTCGTTCCTTAAGGCGATGTTTTCGAGCTTCAGCTTCCACCCAGTCAGACCCATGGGGTGCTAATGAATTAGCCTATTATGTTATGCTGAATGTCTCTAAAAGGTCCCTCGTCGATACTGAATTCAGTGTGTCAACATTTGGCACGGAGAACAGCAACTTTTTGCCAAGCAGCAAGGTTGCGCACGGTTCGCTGTGTACAGCACTTGGGGTCTCAGCCTGGGGCAGTTTGGATCCAAACGTTGGAGCTGGACAGAGAGGCCTCTTTGCCAGTGTCCTGTTGTCCCTGCCCTCAGGTCACAGGGAAGGCACATTTGGTGCCCCGAGCCCCACAGCACTTTGCAGCTAAGCCCAGGCTTGAGGGGACAGGAGGAAGGTGACCCCAGCACTGCCTCCCCCTCGTGCCCCCTCCCAGCCTCTGTGTAGGCGTCACCAGGACGAAGGCTGCAGCTGGAGACCAGAAGGGCTGTTGTCACCAGCATGCCAGCGGCCACCGGAGCCAGAGATGCACCCTTTCCACGGGATCCAGCTGTCCTCTGGTCCTAGAGGAGGGAGGACCAGTCACAGAGGCCCTCGGCAGGCTAGTGTTCTGGCATCATTCAGGCCTTAGTGTCAGGTCCACACTGAATTGGACAAGAGGCTGAGCCTGTGCAGGGGCAGAGTGAGGAGGGCTGTGGCCCCAGCAGTTCAGCTCTGGCCCCAGACTTGCAGACACCCCTTGCAAAACAAAATCCCTCCATCTTCCTGACCCACTTCCTTCAAAAGTGGTCCAGGTAAGATCTCTTGTTTCTGAAGCAAGCCCCTGGAGGGTCTCATCCTCCACCCCAGTGACTTACCAAACCACGCCTAACGCCCAGCCCCAGAGGGGCTCCCCCCAGAGGAGGATGGGAAGCACCAGTCCCTCCACCTCGGGCTCTTCCCAGTGATGGTTCGGTCCCCGGAGAGCTACTCAGTGCTGAGCCTTCCTTCTACTTCAGTTGACGAGAGTATTTGGCTCAAGGGCTCATCGGGGAGACAGACACAGACATAGACAGTTGTTTTCAGTGGGGTGAGATCCAGAGGCCCCAGGAGAAGAGCAGAAGCGCCCCTGACCCACCGGATCGTACGTGTGTAGAGGAGCAGTCAGGGAGGCCAATAGGAAGCTACCAGTGTGACTTCGGGGAGAAGTGCTAACAATCAGCTCTCACAGCCACAGCCAGGGTGAGCCAGCTCCACCACGCCATGGGGACAGACCTGGGTACACATTCTGTTCGCCTTTATGGGCTTTATGACCTTAGGCAGCTCCCCTCACCCCTCTGGCCTTGTTTCCTCATTGCAGAGGGAATACTATTGAGTGCCCACTTCACAGTGACTGTGAAGATTCAGTGACAGCCCAGCCAGCATGGCTCAGTGGTTGAGTGTTGACCTATGAAGCAGGAGGTCATGGTTCCATTCCCAGTCAGGGCACATGCCCAAGTTGCCGGCTTGATCCCCAGTGTGGGGCATGCAGGAGGCAGCCAATTGATGATTCTCATCATTGATGGTTCTATCTCTCTCTCCCTCTCCCTTCCTTTCTGAAATCAATAAAAATATATTTTAAAAAAATAATTTTTAAAAAGATTTGATTATACTCCAGTGCAGGATTGAGCATAGTGAGCACCCTCCACTTCCACGGATATTAAGGCCATATGGACACCCTCTGGCCAGTTCAGTCACCATCTCCCATCTGCTCAACACCCTGCATCCTGCTCCCACCCAGCCCCTTCCCCAGCCCCCATCCTGGCCTAGAATCAGGGCCATATTTGTTTCGGCAAAGCTGGGACTACACTGTCTAAGCCTCTCCCCTACTCCCTAAACCTTCCAAGAGGAAATTAACACAATGCCTTCCAGAAGGAGGCCATTGGGGGGCGGGGGGGGACGGTGCGGGAGAACAGAATGAGTTTAGCATCGATTAGGAAGATCTCAGAGACCCGAGGCAGCCAGCACAGGGTGAGCGCTGCTCTGTGGCTCCAGGTTCTATCACTCATCGTCTTCCCTGAGCCATCATCCCCTTAACCAGAGCTGGGCCGTGTGGGGCTGGGTGCTCCCCCCCGATGTCTGTACCACGGAGAGGCTTAGCCAGGGTCCCAGCCACCCTCCCAGCATGGGATGGAGCGACTAAGTCCGAGGACCCACGAGCGAGGACGGCGAGGGGAGAGTGTGGGGAAGAATAGACAGTAGATGAGGAGGAGCCCAGACAATGACCTTTAGACTCCGTTTGCCCACCAGTGGGATGGGACCAACCTCGAGTGTCAAAGTCTGTTTTTTCAAACAGTTAAAAACACAGACTATGGAATGAAACATGTGGCAAAGATGGAACCCACTGGTTAACAAGGGCAGCAGGAGGATGGCAATGTTGGCTCAAAGAGCGTGTGAGGGGCTGAGTGCTCAGGTACTTGATGAGAAAAAACATAGAATACGGCTGCTAGGTTAGATACAAAACGGATTAACGTCCTGCAGGGCCATAAAACCACAACCGTGGCGATGATCCTTTTTGTGAACAAAAATCTACAAGTGAACCCCGAGTCTGGGCCTTGAACCAGTAGCTGAGAGTGAAGGCAAACCCAGGTGTGTTCTCCGGGAGAATCGCACAGTCCCAGGTGGGCAGTAAACCATGTTTCCATGCTGCTCTCCTGCCTTATTTCCAAGTTTGGGGTAAGTTTCTGCTCTGAGGACAGAGTACTGCTCTGCTCCTCATGCTACCACCCCCCAAACACCACCTCTTTTCAGCTAAACACCCGACTTCTCCCTCTGTGTCTGCACCCCCTTCCCAGAGCTGCGGTGGGGGAGAGGGGCCTGGAGCTGGGCTGCCCCATGCATTCAGGCCTGTTTTCCTGGCCCCTTAGGCGAGGGCCTGCCCACGCACCTGGATGTGACCTGGCCCCCAGACAGACAGGCTGGCCACCCTCACTGCTCCCAGGAGGCAGGGGTGAGGATGGAGCCTGTGGTGTTGGGGGGCAGGGGAGAGAAGAAGGCAAGCGCAGCTGTACTCTGAGTCCCTGGAAGGACACTTTTAAAATACTCTCCTTTGCCTGCCGGTTTGGCTCACTGGATAGAGCATCAGCCTGGGGACTGAAGGGTCCCAGGTCGATTCCAGTCAAGGGCATGTACCTTGGTTGCGGGCACACCCCCAGCAGGGGATGTGCAGGAGGCAGCTGATCAATGCTTCTCACTAATTGATGTTTCTAACTCTCTATCCCTCTCCCTTCCTCTCTGTAAAAAATCAATAAAATATGTTAAAAATAAATAAAATAAAATAAAATACTCTCCTTTGGGGAATAAAATCCTTCCTTCAGCCTTACTCAGGGTAACGTGGAGATGCCCAGACCCAGCAGCACGAAGTGGGCCTCCCCGTCGGAGGAAATGACCATCCTGACTGTCATCAGCTACTGTTGGAGGCCGGGCATTGGGCCTGAACTGCTGCACCACATCCTATAAAGGAGGCAGATGAAGAAATGGTCAGAACGGCTTGCTCGAGGCCCGGCAGTGAACACATGGGGTTGGCCACCAGGCAGACGGGTTCCTGTCGACTCTAAGTGCAGTGCTCCCATGGGGCCCCCTCACCTCGGGCCCTGCAGGAAGCTGCAGCGAGGGCTCTGGGGGGCAGCAGGGAGCATGGGCAGTGGGCAGGAGCTCACGGTGGACACACCTTTATTTCCACGAACCTTTCTCTTTCAGGATCTTTATGCGCTAGACCTGGAGCCCTACCGCTACTCGGGGGTGAATCTAACAGGGTTCCGGATCCTCAATGTGGACAACCCCCATGTCTCAGCCATCGTGGAGAAGTGGTCCATGGAGCGGCTACAGGCAGCCCCCCGGGCCGAGTCCGGGCTGCTAGACGGAGTGATGATGGTACGGCAGCAGGGGGGCCAGACCCAGGGCTCCCCTTTCCCTTCGCCTTTCTCCTTCCCTCCCTCCCTCCCTCCCTTTCTTCCTCCCTCCCATTCCTCCTTCCACTTCCTCCCTCCCTGTTTCTTACTTCCCTCCTACCAATCTCCTTCTTAGGTCAGCAGGACCTTAGGCTAGGGGCCAGGACACAAGGGAGCCAGACATAGTCCATCCCAAGGTTGGGAGTGCAGACATGTCAACAGCTGGTGACAGAGCTGGAATAAGCCCAGTGGGTCCTAGGTGTGACCAGCAGAGGCTGGGGAGGCGGGAAGGAGATGGTGCGGGGGCCCAGACAGCAGCAGGGCATGGGGATGGGGCAGAGGGACTGCTCAAAGGTCAGAGCTACAAGGGTGTCAGGTGTCTGCAGAGCAGCAGGGTCACCCAAGCCTGGCCTCTCACCAGGCCCCCCGTGTGCCTGTTGGGGGGAGGGGAAGGGGATAAGGCAGGGGGAGCGGAGAACTCGGAAGCTGTTCTCAGGCAGGCCCTGCACCCTCCCTCCAGACCGACGCCGCCTTGCTGTATGATGCCGTGCACATCGTGTCCGTGTGCTACCAGCGGGCACCCCAGATGACCGTGAATTCCCTGCAGTGCCACCGGCACAAGGCGTGGCGCTTCGGCGGCCGCTTCATGAATTTCATCAAGGAGGTAAGTGCCCCCCACGCCCCCACCAGGGCCATCTCCCCGGAGGTTGTTGGTGCTGCAGAGCGGTCAAGGGCCCAGGTTTGGGAGTCAGGTTCAATGTTCAGTCCACCTGAACTTGGGCAAGTTGCCTTACATCTCGGAGCCTCAGTTTCCTTGAGTGAAAATAGCCATGACAGGACCAATCTTATAGGGTGATGGAGAGGCTGTCCTTGGCACGTAGTAGGTGCTCAGCGGGTGGTCAGCATTGCCAGCAGGACACAGCACGGGCTTCACGTACAGCAGGTGAAGGGCTTTACCTCTGGCTGTGTGATCTTGGGCAAACGCAGGAACCATGCTGGGCCTTGGGTGTCTCGTCTGTACAACGCGGTACAGAGATGAAAGGTGGCCACATGGAAGGTGCTCCGCGCAGTGCAAAGGCAGAGGAGGCTCGGTGAATAGCTGTCAGCCCCACCAACTCCTCTGTACGTCACGGGCCCACCAGCCAACTTCCCAGCCAGGGTCCCCATCGGGACCAGCTCTCCTGGCACCACGGCGACTGTGGAGAAGGCCCATCCATGGAGCTGACTCCAAGGAACCAGAGAGCAGAAGCCTGTCCTGCTGCTGAGAAGGCGGCCGTGGAAGCACACGGGGCTGCTTTTATCTCCAAGGACTCTCTCCAGCACCGCTGTCCTGTAAACGGTGGAGGGCTGTTTATTGTCCCCATTTTACAGATGGGGGAGCTGAGGTCTGGGCTTGCACCCTGGCTCCATCCCAACTGGCTAAGTGACTTTGGCTGAGATGACCAACTCTTGGATCCTCAGTTTCCTCGGCTGTGTCCTGAAGATAGTAAGAAAGTGTGCTACAAAGCGTTGTTGGGAAGACAATGGAAAACTGCGCACAGAGCCCCCAGGGCGGGCCCAGTCAGGTCCCAGTATACGGTAGATGAAGAAGGTTTCAGGGGGACGAGGTCTGGGCAGGGAGCTCCTGGGTCAGAGAGAGTGACCGTGTCCAGGGCAGCAGCACGTGCACTTAGGGCTGTGGCTCTGTATAGACCATCCCTTTGTAGCAACCACAATGGACCAGAAATGAAGCCAGCTGCCTTGGGAGTTCACTTATTCAACAGATACCTGTGTGGGCCTGTGGGGTGCCAGGCAGGGCGCTAACGCAGATGAGCCCAGCACTCTCAGAGCTCGCACCCAGGCAGACGTCCAGCACATCATCACGTTCATGCCTGTATCCCTACCCCAGGAGGAAGGCAGCACTGTGAGGGCGAAGAGCGAAGGAAGCCACCAGCCTCCTCAGTGGGCAGGGCTGCTTTCCCGGAGGCCCCTCCCTCCCTCCTGTGACTGCTTGGGATGAGGCCAGTGACAGCTCTTCCTGCATTTCAGAATGACGCTTACAGGAACGGGGATGAGACACAGGCTGGAGAGTTTGACGCGTGTGCCTGTGGAGTTTCTCTCTTCCTGGCTGTGTGGCTTTAGACAAGTTCCTAAATGTCCCCAAGCATCAGTCCTGTCACCTGGCAAACACCTTCTCAGAGTCGTTGCGAGAGAGCACGTGAGGCCGTGGTGTCCAGTGTCCGCTGTTTTGGTACAAGAGGACCATGGTGGGCCCTTCTCATTCATTCCCTCAAAATTGCAGAGGAAGTTTGATGGGCCACTGCAAGGCCTGGCTGGCCCAGGCGATCATCGGCTTGTTCTCAAGACTCTCTGAGGCCTGACTCCTACCCCCGAGACCTCCTTCCTCAGCAGGCCTCCAGCTAAGTAGCCACAGGCGAGTGTGTGAATCTGCTGACTCCAGCCACAACCCTGGGACCCTTAGGAGCCAGACCAAAGTGGCTTTGAAGCTTAACCACTTTGGGGCTGTGTGACCTTAGACAAGCTACTGAACCTCTCTGTGCCTCAGGTTCTCCTCTGTACAATGGAGATAATACCTGGGTGGTTATAGGATTAAGTGTGTTACGTATGTGTGAAGCCAGGACACCGCCTGGCATAGAGCAGTGCTGAACAGATTGGCTGCTATGCCTATTGCTTCTACCATCACGACTGTCAGTCCTATGGCTTCTTGTCTCCTCGTGGGTTTTTAGCTAACGAGGATATCCAAGCCTCATAGTTTCAGGGACGCCCCCCCCCCACTACTCTGTTCACCCTCACTCCTTGGGATGCTTGAGGCTCAGTGGTAAAGCCCAGATGGGAGCAGAATGGCCACTATCCACGCCATAGAAAGGGGAGCCCCCTTCTCCCTCCAGGGGCTGGCAGGCCCGGGGAGGTGTGCCCGGCCCCTGTTTCCTGGCCCCGGCCCAGTGAATGGCCCCACCACTCACATCCCTTTACAGAGCCCTTTCAGAAGCATCTCTATCTTATCTTCGGTGTGGAGACCGAGAGCCAGGGCAGCCACAGGCTGGCCCATGGTCCCACAGCTGGTCACGACCAGGCAGGTGCCCTGCCGGAGCCCAGCACAGTCTATCCTCGGACCATTTCCAAGTTGCCCGCCTCCCCATCTGACTGCATGACAGTAAATCATTTTAAAGACTTGGCATTTCCGAGAGGAGCTGGAAAATGCCAGGCCGGAGTTCAGAGCGTGTGAAGCATCTTTCATTTAGCGAGTCCGGAGCCTCGGCTGGAAGGGGTGGGGGGGCTGCGAAATGTCACGGGGAGGAGCTGCCAGTGGCTCCCTGCCCAGGCCCTGCCCCTGCCCACCGCCCACAGACAGGCAGTGCACCTGCTGGCATTTAATCCCTCTGGAGCTGTCAAGGGGGAAGGCTCCCCTCCACAGTGCAGGTTTGAAGGCACCTGCTGTGATTTCCCCGGGGACCCGGAGAAAGCCTGAGGTGTGGGCGCCCACTGGGCCCAGAGGGAGGCGGAGGGACTGGGGAGCTGGCCTGAGCCTCCCCTCGAGGTCAGGCACGGTGGTCTTCTCCTTTTCTGACACATCTCTAATCTCCATCCCCAACTCCCTCCGGCTCCCTGGGCTCCATAAATCTCCCATTCGCCCTGGCAGCGATGACCCATGCTCTCCAGCTCTGCCCCTGCCCCTGCAGCGGGTATCTGCCCACCATTGCTTGGGGCCTGCACAGCTCAGTCCCTCTTTGAGCCTCAGTGCCCATGGCTTTAAAATGGGGGCAGTGGTGACACCCACCTGGCAGGATCGGGATGAGAACAGAATGAGTTCATGCAGAGATCAGTCCTCTGCGACAGGGTTTCTACTGAGGCCTCGGGCCTTAGCCCAGGGGACCCCCCACCCCGCAGCCAAGAGCCAGCCCTAATCCAATGGAGCTCCCACAAGGAAGCAACAGGAGAAATTATAGTATATACCACTTAGTCAGGACTGCATACAGTAGCCCCCCCTTATCTGCAGGGGATACGGTCCAAACCCCCCTCCCCAGAGGATGCCTGAAACCGCAGACAGGACCGAGCCTACATGTACTATGCTTTCCCTATGCATACTGTGCTAAAGTTTAATTTGTAAATTAGGCAATGTCATGGTAGAAGATTCGTTCTTACCATAGATCTTAGCAAACTCAGCATATAATTTTTTCCTTTCCTTATTAAGTTGAGAATGTTCACCATGTCACTTAGAGGAAGCCCTTGCCGCTTCTCTTTGGCATATCGGAATTCCCAGCATCAACAACGCCACTCTTGCGCTTTGGGGCCATTAGTGAGTAAATAGGGTGCCTTGAACACGAGCACTGCGGAGGCTTGACAGTCGATCTGATAACGCAGACTGCTGCTAAATGACTAACAGGCGGGGAGTGTACACAGTGCGGATATGCTGAAGAAAGGGAGGGTTTCATCATGCTACTCAGAATGATGGGTAATTAAAAACATATGCATTGTCGCTGAAACCGGTTTGGCTCAGTGGATAGAGCGTCGGCCTGTGGACTGAAAGGTCCCAGGTTCGATTCCAGTCAAGGGCATGTACCTGGGTTGCGGGCACATCCCCAGTGGGAGATGTGCAGGAGGCAGCTGATCGATGTTTCTCTCTCATCGATGTTTCTAACTCTCTATCTCTCTCCCTTCCTCTCTGTAAAAAATCAATAAAATATATTTTAAAAAATAAATAAATAAATAAATAAATAAATTTAGGTTAAAAAAAAACAAAAACATATGCAGGCCTTAGCTGGTTTTGCTCAATGGATAGAGCATCAGCCTGTGGACCAAAGGGTCCCGGGTTCGATTCCGGCAAAAGGCACATGCCTTAGTTGCAGACTCCTCCCCAGTCCGGGCCCTGGTCGGGCTTGTGCAGGAGGCAACCAATCGATGTGTTTCTCTCACATCGATATTTCTCTGTGTCTTTCCCTCTCTCTTCCACTCTCCCTAAAATTCCATGGGAAAATATCCTTGGGCGAGGAGTAACAACAAAAATCAACAACAACAAAACGTATGAATTGTCTATTTCTGGAATTTTTCATCTAATATTTTGGGGCCGCGGGTAACTGAAACCGTGGAAAGCAAATCTGCAGATAAGTAAGGACTACTGTCTGTCAGGCCCTGTGCTAAGCACTTTATACACCTTTGAACGCCTGTGAAGTAGGTAATTTTCCCTTCCTGAAGCTCAGAGAGTAGAGTCCTAGCGCAAAGCCCACATTCTAACCTCTTGTTTGACAGCCTCTGGGAGCCCCAGGGTGCCGGCTAGTGTACCCATTTGCCTGCTGGGCGCTCGTCAGGATGACTTTCCAGCGCCTTCGAGCTGCTCCGGGGCCTATGGATGCCCAAGAGTTTTCCTTTCAGATCAACAGATAGGAATCTGTGAACCCGTGAATTTGTGTGTCCAAGTGTGAGTGTAAGCAGAGGTTCAGCAGCCATTCAGCTGGGGAAAAGCTGGGCCTCTCTCAGAACCTGTAAGGGACCCTGGCCCCAGCGTGCAGTGATGAGCTCAGTGTAGCCAAGCAAGGACTCATAATCAGACCTCCCCTCCCGTCCATGCTCTGGGCCCTCGGGGCGAGGCAGCCGCTGTGGGTTCCTCTCTCCCTGAAATCCCAGCTCACCTTTGTTCCCAAGGACTCCAGGGTGTGTGGGTTTGTTGTTCCCCAGACACAGAAAGCCACACATCCTAGCTTTTACCTGTGTGCCCGCTGTGTCCTAACCCCAAGAAGGAGGGAGAGGAGGAAACCCCTCCGCCTGAGGCAGGGGGGGCCTGGGACCCTGCCTCCAGCTTGGCTCGCCCTCTTCTCCACTCTGAGCTTGGGGCCTCTCTGGGGCTGCTTCCTCATCTGTAAAGCAGGTTCATCACCACCAGGCTTGCTGTGGAGGTTAGCGCCGCGCAGAGCTAACTTTCAGGGCCCACAGGCACACGTTCCCTGCGAAGGGCCAGATAGTAAATATTTAAGGCTTTTCAGGCCAGACGGTCTCTGTAGCAACTATCCAGCTCTGAAGGTGTAGGAGAAAAGCAGCCAACGACTATACATATAGGTGAACACATGTGCGAGGCCGTGAGCTAAGAAACTGTTTTCAAAAAGAGGTATCGGGCAGGTGGTTTGCCCGCCTCTGATCTAGAAGATGGCGCTCTTCTCAGTTCGGGTCCTGAACCTGCTCTGAACCGATGTCTGCTGCTGTGTGAATGATGCTCATGAAAAGCTACCATTTCATTCAGGCCTCAGGTTGTGCCGGGCACCGTTCCAAATATTTTACGGGATTCACTCATTTCACCCTCATCGCACTTTGGTGAGGTGGCTGCTATTGTTAGTTCCATTTTATAGATGAAGAAACCGAGGCTGAGATTGCAATGAAATTCCAATCACACAGCCAGTTGTGCTTGGCTCTAGCATTCTGATGCCACAGGGCTGGGGCTGGGGTGGCAGGAGTGACCTTCTCCATCTCCCTGGCTCTCTGGAGGCCATTCCGGGCATCTGGTCTCCCAGCCGACTTGGCCCCTTGGCCTCTCTGCCTCTCAGCAGGTCTCGCCTGCCCTGCCCGCCTGCCTCCCTGCCCCTCGCCGGGGATCTGACACGGGCTTCCCCTTCTCGTGGCTTCGAGGCGGGGGCTCATTTGAGCGCGCCTGAGATCGATGTTGTACACGGGAAGGTGCAAATGTAAAGCTGGCTAAAGAGCATAATAGAATTTATGGAAATCGCTGGCTCGCACCACAGCCCGAGCAATGATGGAGGTGATTATTAATTAATCATGGTCTTGGGGGAACAGTATCAGTGCGAGGAGTAATTAAAATGAAGCATTGTACAGTTGTACCGAATGATGATTTATGAGCCCGAGGAATTGCCGCTCTGCCCTCTCCTCTCCGGCAGGCTCAATGGGAAGGATTAACTGGACGGATTGTTTTCAACAAAACCAGTGGCTTACGGACCGATTTCGATCTGGACATCATCAGTCTGAAGGAGGACGGCCTGGAGAAGGTGCGTGGGGCGCCAGAGCGGGAGGGGCGAGGCCCATTGTAGCCGACCCAGTGTGGCCCATGCCTTGGCCCTTCAGAGAACACGAAGCCTTGGTCACACGAGGGATGCGGAACCCAGTGGTCTGGCCACGGCAGATACCCAAACCATCGGAGCAAGGGCCTTCAGGGATGTTTAACGTAGAAAAGGGATAGAAGGCTCGTGGGGCAGACAGACTGACTAAGTCTCTGCAGGGCTGTGTGGGGCAGAGAGACAGACATATCCTTGGGTAAGGGAAACTTTCTAAGGACCACAGGTGCCTGCCTGGGGAGTAGTGAGCTCACTGTCTCTAGAAGCATTTAAGCAAAAATTGAGCAAAGCAATTGCTTGTCTGGGACACTGGAGGTGACTCCTACTCTTGCAGAGGGGTTGAAGCATGTGGTTTCTGGACTGCCCTAGGTTTTTGAGGCCTGTATGATTCCAGGGAGTTTGGACAAGAAAGCAGGCCCACCAGGGCCTGGGGACTCCCAGCTGATTGCCGTAGAAATGTCTGCAAAGGGGCCAGTTCTGATGCTGGGAATCTTCAGCACATTCTGACATCAGGCTGCGGGACTGCAAAGTGGGTTCTAACATTAGCCCCTGATTCTCAGTGTTCCCTGGACCTCGGGCCCGGAGCTCAGCCACACTCTCATCCCACTGCAGGCTGGTCCCTGGTATCCCCAGGGCACCTCTCCAACCCTGGGAGCGGGGTGTATAAAATGCAGGAGCAGAGGCCTGGAAGTCAGGGCCAGCACTGGTGCCTGTGGGCCTGCAGGAGTCCCTGATTCCTCATCTCCCTGCCGGCCCTGGGTCAGGCCTCTTCCTCAGATTATTCTGACACTCCCACTGGCTTTCTTTCCACCTCCCTCCTGAGCCTTCCAGCCATTCGAGTGTACACACAGGTGACGCTTCCCAACACACAGCTCTGCCCTGCTCTGAACCTGCCCATGCTCCCCAGTCCTGAGTCAGTAAGCTCCACCCCTCTCCCAGCTTCTAAGGTTCTCAAAATGCCCCAGCCTTCCTCTCTAGGCCTGGTCTCCACTGTCCCCAACAGCACTCCCATGGTCCAGTCACACCCCCTCCCTCCTGCACCTCTGGCCTTCACCCCTGCCATCCACCGTCCTGGTGGCGGGAGTGGCCTCTGACTCCTGGGTTGTACCTGTGGCCAAGGTTTACTCCATTCACTCCAAAGTTTCCCACACATTCACGGGGTCACTGTACTGGGGAGAGGTGGCCAGGGAAACGTCACCAGAAATCCGCGACTCTCTCATGCCGAATGTAGCATCTGTCCCTGAGGACAGGCTGTGGCCTCTGCTCCTCACATCTGCGAGGCCAGTTGATCATACACAGCATATGAGTTCCCATTCAGCAGTCTTCCCGCTTCTATTTAAACTCTGCCATGCTGGGGAGCTCCCTTCCTCCTCGGGCAGCACTATTGCAATATAGGATCCATCCAAGTAGCCATGTCATCTTTGCTCTCTCAGCCGTCCATCTCTGAGGATAGCCTGAAATTCTAAGGATGGCATGCATGCCCCACTTCTCGCTCCTGTACCTGTGGCTGGCATCAGTAACTGGTCATCAGAATGCTCTTTCCCACTGAGCCCACCACAGCACCCCTCTGCCCGCAACTGGCACAAGTTGGCCACAGCTGACACTGGAGAAACATTCTCTGCTGCACCTGGACTGAGGTGGACCCGCAGAGGCCTCCTGCAGAGGCTCCTGATCTCAGATTCCGGGCAGAGAGCCCCTGCAGGCTGCCCCCACCTCCCCCCAGGCCTCACTGTCTCACATCCCCGTGGCAGCTGGTGTCTAGCAGGGCATGCCGTTGGAGCTCAATAGATGTTCCTAGGGCACAGATTCCTGCTGTTCATTTGGCCTCTAGACAGATGTTTGTTGAGCAGCCCCTGCACCCAGACGTGCTGCTAGGGCCCCTCGTGCTGAGCTCGGGCCACTGGAGAGAAGAGCATCTTCCAGGCTGTCTCCTTGTCTCCTCTCCTCTTGCCCTGGGGGGGGGGGGGGGTCTGCGAAGACAGATCCTGCCTGGAGAGGGCACTGAGCCCCCAACACAGCCACTCTGCCTCCCATACCGTCACTTCTGTGTGCTAAGCTGGGTCATAGCTGATCCAGCCAGCTCCAGCCAGTGGCTTTGGGAGGATTAAGGCAGAATTACCCGAGCATAATTACGCATCTCGCTGCTATCTTCCTGGCACAGCTCTCTTAATGGGATGTTTGCACTCAGCTTCTCTGTTTAATTGATTAAGTTTCTGAGGAACCCCCAGCTGGGCCAAGGACAGGGTGGACGTGCTGAAATCGTCCTTGAGAGAGAAGAGCTGAGATTGGGGCAGGGCAGGCCAGAGTTGGATCCAAAAGGACCTTTAAGAGGCCCTGGGCTTTAGAATGATTTGTAAACTTGATCTTTCCTTGTCTCCCTCGGGCTCAGGCCTGATAGCAACAAGGGCACTGTGTGGACAGAGATTAAGCTGCCTTGCCCAGGGTATCTGCCAATTTTGGAAGTAAAACCACAAATCCCTGCAGCATCTAAGGCCCCCAGTGAGGGTCACCCACTCTGTCCTGCCATCCCCCAAACAGATACCAAGACCAGTCTCCTGCCCAGCCTGCCGTCCTGTATGTGACCCATGTCATTGTCCCTGCACTCATTCCGTAGGTGCTATGAACATCTCCCTCCCTTGCTCCAGGTCCTGTCCTGGGCTCTGGAGCTGCCGCTGGGGCTGAGACCCTGTGAGTGAGCAGCTGGCTGCCTGGGTCTTCCCAGGGAGGTGGGAAGCCCACCAGGCTCCGAGTAACTGTCCCAGGGGAGGGCCTGACCTTGACCCTGACTTCCTAATGGCATCTGCTCCACCCACGATGGTTTCCACTGAGTTCCCTCTGTGTCCACCTCTCCCTCTGCATCTCCCCTTCAGCTGTGAAGGGTTTGCCACCAAGGGGATGTGGGAGAATTCAGGAGACTTAGGGGCCTCCTCCTGGGATGAGGGAGGCAGTAGGCAGTCAGAAAGGTTAGTTTCAAACATGTTAGCCATGGCCATGAAGAATGGGATCAGGATGATAGGCTTGTTGATGTGGGAACAGGATGGAGAGAATGAGGACTCAGCACCCTGTTCCCTGTCTGTCTGTCCATCCAGGTTGGGGTGTGGAGTCCTGCCGAGGGGCTCAATATCACAGAGGTCCCCAAAGGCCGAGGCCCTAACGTCACCGACTCTCTGACAAATCGGTCACTCGTCGTCACCACAGTGCTGGTAAGAGCCTGCAGCCCTGCAGGAGGGACTGTCTGGCCTGGGGGTGGGCTGGCCATCGGGGCTGGAGAGACCCCTCCATCGCCCCACCCAGCATTGACCAGGCACCTCCTATGAAGCTGCTGGGGGGCTGGGAAATGGGGTGGGGAACTGGAAAATGGACACATTCAGGGTTGCTCAAAACAGCCCTCTGTGGGTGGTTGGAACACAGCAGCCCTGCTCAGGGCCACAGGCCAGAGGCCTCCTCCCAAAGCCAGAGCACTCGGCCCTCAAGCCAACCTGCGACCTGGTGGCCAGGCCTGCAGAGGCCTGTGTGTTTACATCTCACCCACCCACACCCTGAACCCTGAAGTCTGAGTAGAAGGAGTGGAAGAAAGGAGTTGACCTGATGTCTGAACCAGGACTCGGGTCTACCTCTTCCACCTCAGTCCCCTGAGCAAAGGCCCTCCCGCTGGTCTCCCCTGCCCTATTGCTCTTGGCAACAGTCACCCTACCTGCCGTCCTCCCTCCATTCCCAGACTGAATAGTGCCACCTTCTTCTGATCATTTCAACCCAAGGAGAGGCTTTGGGGGTCTGCTGGGGTCTCTGTACTCTGGAGCTCAGCCTCCAGCATGATCAGAGGCTCAGGACCCACCCTCTCAGGACACAGAACTGCTCTGGGGCCCACGCTAGGCCATGGTGGGGGGAGGCAGCTCGGGCACAGCCTGGTGGATTCTGACCAAAGAGCCTTTGAGGACAATTCTCGCCCTGGTCAGCTTCTCTTTATAATAAAGCCAGATGTTTACAAGGGCCATGTGGTAAGATCATTCTCTATAAAACAAGCCAATAAAAGCGCTCTGTTCATACTGGTCCTTCCACAGGGCTCGTGCAGGCTGGCCACACCCACGTGCAGGCTGGCCACACCCACCTCCCACCGGAGGCAGTTCAGCCCCACTGGATGGATTCGCCTGCAATGTGCTTGGTAGCTGGGTGGTGGGTACCACGGAGCGGGAAGGGATGTAAACCCCATCCTCCCAGGAGGCCCAGTGAGCAGCAGACACCAGGGGCACCATCGGCCTCTAGGGAGCAATTGTGGCCTGTGGGTCTCAGCCCTGGTCTCCAGGGTTATGACTGAGAGGATCCATGTTAAGGTGACAGGGACCTACCAGGGGTTCTGGACAGGCCACTGAGCCAGAACGAGAGGACTGGGGAGACACCTACTCCCGCCAATTTGGGGTGAGGCCCCCCTGGCATCTTCTTCTGACAACTGTATTTCCTGCCTGCCTGCCTTTACTGATCGACTTTTTGTTAACTAAAAAATATATAAAAATTAGACTTTACAACCAGTAAGTCCCAAGGTCTCATTAGGAACAGGGGAGATTTTGTTAAAAAGAAAAAATACACAAAACTCTAAAAGATTAAAAAGAGCAAAGAGATTAGAGTGAAGACTGATGAGCAATTAAAGGAACACTGATGTGGATAAAAATATAAAAAATACAAGGAGATTGGAAAGAGAACAAAATAAAAAGGTTAAAAGGGAAATAGTAAAGGGAAAAATGAAAAGGAACGCTATCAAGAAAGATGAAAAGGGAAAATAAATAATTAACACTCCAGCTAGACATGGTAAGAAATGTAAATCCCGAATGTCAGGAAGCAAAAGGATAAAAGTGTGACAAAGCTAAAATATAAAAGGGTAAAAATGAAATAATACGAAGGTGGTAAAAGATTAAAAGCGGAGCTGCATGGAACGTGAGCTATCAATAAATAAGGCTCTTTTCACACGACAAGATTAAAAAAGGTGAAACTAGTATTGCTCTGAGAAATTAGGAGAGGTGATAAATGAGCTAAGATGACTCAGGCTCAAAACAATATTCTAGCGGGCAGAGGGGCGCTATACACATAACACACCAAAATGATGCCAAACCCACCTTGAAAGACACAGGGTTCTCTTATTAAAATGGCAGCAGCCTGGTTTCAAGGGCAGAAGTCCCTTCGGCAAGGCCACGAGGGATTTTTCTACCCTAGCAGAGGCCAAATCCAGCAGATGTCCCCGTTCTTCCCGAAGTTTCTTGGTCAGTACTCGAAGCTTCTTGCAAAGCTGCAGACCTGCTTGTACTCAGCGGCTCACCAGAGGCCCCTCCCGCCTGCAGCATCCGCTGGCTCCCAGGCTCCCAGGGACAGGGAAGGAGAGAAGCCCCTCTTGGCCCACAGCCTGGACACAGCTCCATCGGTCCCACTGCCACTCACCCAGGCCAACATGAGCCCCCCAGTCCTTTGGGACAAGCAGTGTGAGCAGAACAGGGCCAAGACTGTGTGATGATGGTTAAGATCCCAGAACTGTGGGTTTGAGTCCTGGCTTGACTGTTCACGAGCTCTGTGACCTGGAAAATCATTTAACCATCCTGTGCCTCAGTTTCCCAACTGGAAAAGAGAGGTGGTAATGGTTGTACCTACTTCCTAGAGTTGAGAGGAATAATGATTATTAAGTACAAATGGCACAGAGTGCACGCTGAGTGATAGCTGCTGTTGTTCTTAATTCACATTATTATTGAGTACAAATCCAGTCCCCAGGAGGCGCGGGCTTAATACAGTATTCCACAGGGCTTTATGCCGGGCAGAATGACAGTTCTAGAGAAAACTTCTGCTTCTGTCCCTGAGCCTCGCTGCAGACTGACCCCTGACCATGGTCACAGAGGTTATCTCTAGCACAGGGTGCATTATAAACTTTGAACTTGCACTTGAATGCCTTCCAGGCCCGGTGGGCATTCCCTGGCTCTCCATAGACCCCACCAACCTCTATTGTTTACATGTGGATGCCTCTTATCTAGTTGTTTCCTGACTGGCCCCTGAACGCGAGGCTCTCATAGCTTTAGTCTCATAGCTCTAGTCTCCTACCTATAGGTAAAACTCCAGGTCCCAGCCACCACCTCATCCCCTGCCTTGGCCAACATCTGAGCTCCTGGCCCTGACACCACGATTATTCCCTAGCCCTGGCCCCGTGGCCTTGACCTCTC
Organism: Myotis lucifugus; assembly: GCF_000147115.1. NCBI lineage: Eukaryota > Metazoa > Chordata > Mammalia > Chiroptera > Vespertilionidae > Myotis > Myotis lucifugus. Next base: position 474,294 of record NW_005871518.1, read on the forward strand.
CCATGGCTGCTGACCCAGATGTCCTTCCTCGGAGTCTTCCAAGAGACTGAGATGCCCACTCCCACACAAGGACTAGTCTGAAGACCTAGAGCTGGCCCAGACCTTCCAGAGAGTGTACCAGAAAGTCTCGGTGTGGCTCGCGTGTCCCCGACCTGGGGTGCCCCAGGCTTGAGCTCTTTGGGGCAGCTGTGCCAGTTGTGGGCAGAGGCCCAGCCCTAGCTGCTCTGGCTGAAAACCCAGCCCTGTGCTTTGGCAGCCAGAAAGCAGGGCCAGCATCACCCGCTGAGAGCACTGGGCCCCTGCCCTTCTGGAAGTGTGTTGCCAGGGCAACAATGCTTTGAGTGACAGGCAGGTAAAAGCAAGAGTACAGGAAGATCCGACTGTTTGCCCCTCACGAACAGGGCTGGCCTGAGACCTCTAGAATCTTGATGTGGCTGAAGGCAGCATCTCTGTGTGTGCTACCTTCTCCCTATCTGAGAGCCCAGGGTTAGTTGCTAGGGACACCTTAGCCTGGACACAGATGGGCAGAGCCCTGACCCCACCCTCTCTGGTCCCTCTTTGCTGCAGGCAGCCTTCCTCATTCCTGAGGCCAAAGCGGCTGCAGCAGGAGCCTGGAAGCCTGCCCTCTCGCCCGCTCCCTGCCCAGCCCCTGCCTCTGTCCTGGTTCAGCTCTTCCATGAATTCATGAAAAATTCATCCACCCAAACCTCAGCTCACACACTGCGAAAACACGCCCAACTCATTCCTGGGGCCCTGCTTTTGAAGGTTCAGTGTTCTTTTGGCTGCTGAAGTGAGCAGCCGTGTCAGTATGCACATCAGCACGTGTGTGGGTGTGGGACCGTATGCACGGGTGTCTGGATATGGGTGTCTGGTTACGGGTGTATGTGTGCCGTGTGCACATCATGACCCACATAGACACAGCGGCCAGGCAGGCAGATCGTGGTATCCAGCAGCTGGAGAGAGAGGAGAGAAGGAAGGCCGGGATGTGGGCTGGGAGAACCATCCCAGGCCAGGGACCACTCCAGCCCCCCCCCCACCCCCTGCAGCGAGGGCGGGACACCCAGTACTCTGTCCTGGTTTTAACGGGCAGAACCAAGGCCTTGGGTCCAGGGTCCTTGGCCTCTTTGTCCGAGCAGGGCTAGGCAGACAGAATATTCGAGAATGTGGTGTGTTTGTGCCGTGGCATGGTGTGTACATCTGTGCACATTCTGTGTGGATAGTGTATGTACATGTGTGTGGATAACGCCTAAGTCAGAAAGGAGAGTGGGAACATAGTTGTTAGGCAGTTGACCCCTGGATCCTCCCCCAAAGGCCCCTCTTCTAACTCCACAGGTCCTGTCTCCGGGAGAAGCTTAGCACGGGGCCCGGCTCTCACGTCGGTATAAGTGATCGGAGACAAACTAGACTAAGAGCCCTGGCAACGAAAAGTCAGAAAGGTTACTTTTCTGGACCTCTGTTTCCTGTGACTTGTTGAAGAGAAATATTACCCCTGCTCCTTTAGCCATGCTCCCAGAGCAATAGGAGAGCGTGAAGTTATGAAATTGAGGGCACCTTCACCGAGCAATCGATTAGCAGCCCAGAGAGCTTGTGAATTGGCTGTCTGGACATTTGCAGTAATAAATTGTGAAATAGTCCATGAATAAGTAGTTGGCGGAGTTCAGAATTACCCCCTAGGAAATGTTGAGGTCTAGAGACACATTACCAAGGCGAGCACCATTTTAATGCTCTGGGCTTTGGCTGTTAAATATGTATGCCATCCGCAAAGCACTTCCCAAAATTAATGGCATTTTACAGCTGCTCCGAAGGCAGCGTATTTATATGGAGATGTATAGATTGGGGGCTGTGGTGGCTTCACAAATGAAGTGCTAATTTTAGAGGATAGGGCCGGGCGGGGCGGGCATGGAGAGAGGGTCAGGAAGTGAGCTACCTGGGGCCTTTCCCAAAATGGATTTCTGCTGCCAGCTATGACTTTTAACCTTTGGTGACATTGGGCATGGTCTCTAGGCTAGAAAGGTCACTGTGGTAACAGGCCACCCAGTACACAGAAAGAAGAGAATCATTATATTAACAACTAGAGGCCAGATGCACGAAATTTGTGCAAGGGGCTTGACTCTCACAGCCTTGGAGGCCTGCCTTGGTCCTCGCAGCCCTGGCTTCATCTGGAAGGTCGTCCAGAAGGATGTTCGGCTGCTTGGTTAATTAGCATATTATGCTTTTATTATTATAGGTAATAATAATAATGGCAACTTCCATTTGCCAGGCACTCCTTTAATCCTCATTACAACCCTGTACAGTAGGTCATTACAACCCTGTACAGTAGGTTCTACTGTTATCCCCATTTTACAGAAGGAGGTGCATAGTGCCTGGGAATCTAGTGTGGTTGGTGACCCCCTGGGAAAAATGGCACTTTCTCTCCAGTTATTTTCTGGGGCCAACAATAGGGCCACCAGGTACGTGGGCCAGTTTGTTCACTGCACAAGAGCATCTGACCAGAAGGATAAGTTGGGCCTGAAACCGGCCCCACCCCCATGCCAGGGTTCCAGGCAGCACCTTCCCTGAGACTAATTAGCACAAAAGGTGACGTGTGCACTAGCCAACGTCGCCTTTCCTCCAGGTAGCCCCAGCACCTTCTCCCGTACCTGCACCTTCTCCACACCCCTGGAGTCCGTTCTCCAATCTTGTGATCTGCCCACTTGGTTGGAGGGTGGGGACAGGCAGCACTGAGGTTGAGCTTCCACCCGATTAAGGACCCAGCTTCCACCCGATTAGGCTGAGAAGTAGTTTTCTCAGGATCCCTGGAGAGACAGGAACCTCTTGGGGACTCAGACACTCCCCAGCTCTTTCTCTGAAGCATCCCGAAGGACTGTTGAAATCTAGAGTAAATCAGTCATGGGGTGGGGTGGGATTTTGAAAGGCAGTGTGGCCGGGGACCCAGGGCCAGAGGATCAAGCCCACCTGTAAGAGCGGGAGCCTGGCAAGAGGTTGCTGGTGGGTTTCTGCACCCAAGGGCCTCCGATGAGGGTCTTTGCCTGAGCCTTTCATTGCTGACCCCACTCCAGAGGCCCACATGTCAGAGGCCTGGCCACACCAGTTGAGAGAATGATGAGATACCTGCATATCCCGTGTGTGCCCTTTTTGTGGGCTTGTGTTCATAAGATTTTTCAATACACATGCATTCTTTCAGCTAGTGGGCTAGTGAGGAATATCACCCATCAGCTGAAGGTTTGGGGCACTCCGACATTTGGGGGTGCCGAGATGGCTTTGGAGAAGGTTAAGGCCTAGAAAGAAGCTGGAAGATTGGAACGGAATTCCGTCAGACTGCAGTTCCACTCCTGGGCAACCTTGGGCAACTTATTGACCTTCTCTGGGCCTCAGTTTCCTTATCTATCAATGGGGACACTGTCATCTACCTCGTAAGTTTGCGAGGCTTAAGTCAAACAGCCTGTGAGAAAGAGTTGAAATTAGCGCTTGGTGTATGTACAGCAGGAAGGCCGAGACATGTTGAGTTTGCTAAGCGTTCAGCTCATTCACCACAGACTCCGGATGGAGATGTGTAAGTGAAGCTGGGCGGGTGGGACCAGCAGAAACAAACTTGCATGGAAGACTGGACTCTGGGGCACTGTATGGTCCTGGATTCGGACACGTCGGATCCCACAGTTCCTCACTCTGTGTCTCTCAGACTGGACGAGGTCAACAGCTACTTCCCACTATTTTCCCTGCCTCTTCTCCCTGTTATTCTTGGCAGGGCTGCCAGGGGGTTGTTTCTAAATGAGAAACCAGAGCCTGTTCAAAGCCCTTCACTGACTCCCCATCACCAGGGAGAGAGGGAGCCTGACATGGGACAGCTGTCACCTGTGCTCTGGCCCCATAGCTACCTTCCGAGGACCCCTGCCCTCCAGGGAGAGACCCCTTGGGACTCAGGGCCTCTGACACAGTGACGTGGCTAAGAGCTCAAGCTCTGCAGTTGCACCAACCTGAGTTCAGGTCCTCTCTCTAGAGGACGGCTGAGCTCACCTGTCACTCATCCTAGAGAATTCACCTTCTGTGCCTATAAAATGGGATTGTGAGTACCGACCCCTAGAAAGTTGAAATCAAGGTTAAATGAGGCAATATCAGCTACTGCCTTTTGAGCCTCCTGCTCTGCTGGGCCCCCTCCTAGGCCCTCCACCAACACTATCTCATTTGCTGATTTACGAGTGGCCCACACGTCAACAAACAAATGCAAGCTATCGCGGTTATCAGGAGTCACTCACCTGGCAGATCCGGACTCTGGGGACTGAGATCCTTGGGAAGAGAGCGGTATCAGGGAGCATGTAGATCTAATCTTTTAAATGGGAGCTGGGAGAGACAGCAGGGGAGATGCCTGATGACAGCAGTGTGCGCACTTGAGCCGGCATCAGAATCCCCGGAGGGCTTCTTACAACACAGGTCGCCGGCCCCGGCCCCACCCCGAGTGTCTGGGTCAGTGGTCTGGGTGGGGCCTGAGAATGTGTAATTCTGAGAAGCTCCCAGGTGATGGTGATGCTGCTGGTCTGGGGACCACACTCAGAACCACTGGCCTGTGTTGAGGGTGCAGGAGACAGAGCATGTGACCCACAACCAGACGGTTTGGAGTTCAAATACCTAGTCCACTGCTTACTAGCTCTGCAACCATTGGACAGTTCATCAGCAAATACCACCTGAGCCCCCTCGTCTTGCCAGGGATACCCGTAGGTGGCCATCCGGGAGGCACAACGTCGGCTCTCAGGAAATGTGCTTTTCCTCCCTGACTTAGCAGGCCTCCATCTAAGCCGCCCAGAGGAATTTGTTAAAACACAGGAGCAGAGGTTTCAGCCCAAGCTCTCCAGCCCCAGCAGCCGGCCTCCCCCAACCCACTCAGCCTTCCTCAGCTCCTCTCCCGTCTGCCCTGCAGGAGGAGCCCTTTGTCATGTTCCGGAAGTCTGACAGGACCCTGTTTGGGAATGACCGGTTCGAGGGCTACTGCATCGACCTGCTCAAGGAACTGGCCCACATCCTGGGCTTCTCCTATGAGATCCGGCTGGTGGAGGACGGCAAGTACGGGGCGCAGGACGACAAGGGCCAGTGGAACGGCATGATCAAGGAGCTCATTGACCATGTAAGTGGGGCTGAGGGCCCCCTGGAAGGCTTGGCCAAGTCCTGTTGACACATCAGGGTGGGGCATCTGGCAGACGAGGGCCCTGGGGGCAGGAGAGATGGAGTCACAGGCTGTGGGGAGGGAGGAGTGAGGAGCTCCCTCTGGCCTGCCTTGTTCCTGCTCCCAACTCCCAGATACTCCCCTCCATGTAAGCACACACACACCGGCCCATCCCACTCAGAGCCATTCCCACCAGAGTTTGATGAGCTGCCTTCTGTTCCTTTAAGAGCTACCAAAGGATGTCCCAGCCATGTGGGTGAGCTGGCATGCAGAGCACCTCCCCAAACCCTGGGATGCCGAGACAGATCCTTCGCTGTCCTGAGTGACTTTGGGTCCAGTGGGCAGACGGGTGGTCCAGGGAGCCAAGGACTGGGATGAAGGGATGAGCAAGGCTCAGCTGGGAGGTACCAAGGAGGCAGATTCATACTCGGTCTGAGATGGGAGAGGACCCAGGGGAACAAGGAGCAGCAGCAACAGACGGAACTTTTGAGAGAGGAGTGAGCAGGTGGTGGGAGGACACTGGGTTTGTGGGACACTGTGGGGAAATGAAGAAAATCCAGTTAAGGGGCACCACAGTCGGGGGAGTCAGGAGGCCCTGGGTTCAAATCCCGTTTCCTCATTCGTTGGCTATGTAAACAGGAATGTCACTGGACTTCTCCATGGCTTCCTTCTCTGTCAATGGGTGTAATCCTCCCTCCTCATAGAATTGTTGATACGGGGCATGAAGTACTAGGTGCAGGGCCTGCCCACAGCCAGCCCTCAGCACACACATCACCATGGTTAGGAGCCCAGGCTGTGGACCGCTGGTCCAAGGTTCAAGTCCTGGCTTTACCAGTTGATAGATGAGCAACCAGGTAAGTTCATCAACATCACTGAGCCTCAATTTCTTCACTTCTAAAAGGGAGTAATCAGCAACTACCATAGCTCCTACAGTTGTTGCGGCAATAAATGAGGCACCACTTATACAGGCTCACCTGGCCCATACATTACCTGCCTCCCAGCTCAGGGCCCTCCACTCTCCAGAAGCGTTCTCGATCAAAGGCCTGCTAAGGAAGGCAAGAACCTGATCTGTACTAAACCCCTCGTGTTCCTTCTCTCCTTTATCCTGACATGGCAGTGAGGTAGGGACGGTTGCCACCACCCCTGGTACAGACCGGGAAGCTGAGGCAGAGGGAGGTGAAGGCCCCACAGTAACCTGTCTTTGGAGGCCCTCCACTTCCGAAGCCCTGTGCTCTGACCTCTGCAGAGAGCCAGGGCAGAGGGAGGCTCGTGCAGTTGGCCTTTGCAACGTGAAAAGTACCAGCCAAAGGGATTATTCCCACTTTGCCTCTCAGGGCGGGGCAGGCAGCAGCAGGGCCTCATTAGTCTTCCTGCCCCTGTTGGAGGGGCTGCTACATGGGGACCTTGGGGGTTGGAGCGGGGCGGGGGATGGGGGGGGCTGGAGCTCAGAGCAAGAAGGCTCCAGCAAAGCGTGACCGTTTCCTGGACCCCAGGAAGTAACCCCCAGGGAAGGCTGATGGGAAAGGCTAATGGTAGAGAACATGAACTCCACTGGGCTTGATTCCCACTCTGCCACTTATTAGCTGTGTGTTTCTGGACAAGTTCCTTAACCTCTCTGTGCCTCAGTTTTCCTCCTCTGTAAAATGGGAGTGATAATAATAGAACCTCACCCCGTAAGGCTGCTGTGAGGACTAAGTCACACATAGTTGGCACCGTGTCAGTACTTGCTCTTATTATTATTATTTTTTTTTACTGAGGCTGGGGAGGGGGCTTCAGGAAGTCCCATGATCTCCCTGAGCTCATGACCTAACTCACTGAGAGTAACCTTACCTGCCCTGCATTCTTCCCAGCTGGTTGTGCTGCTCCTCAGAGACAACTGCCAGGGAAGCAGCTCCCAGGTTGTGGAATTCAATCTAAACGGAAGGGTGTGGTGTTGTCACCATTTAATAACTGTAATTATTATGGAAATTAGTCAGCAGGGCCCAGAGGCATCTCCATTATGGAGCCCCGAACACTTGTGAGCAGGGCTGTGGAGTGGGAGGCTTCCAGTGGTTCTAAGCCTGTTGTTTGCAGAGGGGAGCTGGGTAGGGGAGGAAGAGAGATCACGTGGAGGGGAAGCCACGTGAGGAAGCGAGCAAGGCGGAGGCCGGTCTTATCACCACAATCTCCAGCAGTCAGAGAGCTCTGAAGAGCTGTTTGCAAGAGGGTGGGTCAGAAAATCCCGCAGCAGCCAGACCTTCCCAAGTTGACCCTTGGCTGGAGAAAGAAGGAGGCCTCATCCATGGCCCCCGGGCAGCCCCGTCTCCATAGAGGCCATAGGCTCTAATGGGACATGCAGGTGACCTTGTTAAACCAGAGTCCCTACAACTGATGAGTCCATTAATCCTAGCTTGGTGCCAATTTTAATATCACCATAACCATTTATTAGTGTCGTCAGATAATTAGTCTTCTCACTAGCTCATAGAAAACGTGGTAAAGGCTCGGCAATATTATTACTTTCTTATTAGGGATCTGATCGTAGACGTAAAAATGATGAATGCTAACTTTGCAAGGATCTGCCCCAGAGGCCCATTCGGAGGCCCTGGGTGGAGCCTCTGACCAGCAGGACTTAAGAAGTCCTTCCCTGACACCCTGCTCACCTCTGTCCCATGCCACATGGCCTCCCAGGAGCCAGGGTTGTGGAGGAAGATGGGGCACCTGCAGAGTGCCCCCCCCCAACACACTCACCTTCCCCCAAGTCACCTCCAACTATGGGAGCAACAAATATGATCACCCCATCCATCACCCCTTCTCTCTCTCTCTCTCTCTCTCTCTCTCTCTCTCTCTCTCTCATCATCATCATCATCACTGGTGTCAGGCCACGACACCCATTATTATGTCTTCTACCTTCAACCGGGAACCGGATCCAAGTCCTGGCCTGCATGCATTGGTGTCGGAAGGGTTCTCAAACCTCTGTTTGTGTGGCCAGGAAAGGCTCTGCCAAGCCACCTCCTTCAGGCTGGGGCAATGCACTTTGAAGCAAGGCATGCTGGGAGCTCACCTGGGGCAGGTCAGAATCCTGAACGCGACAGGGCATTTGAGGGTAGGGAATATGGATGGACTGCAAAGGTGGACTCTTATTGGCAGCCAGATTGATCAGAGCTCTGGAGAAGCTCAGGATCTGCCTGAGGATGACCAGTAAGCAGGTGAGAAATTCAGGAAGGACTTGGCCGCATTGAGGTTCACCACAGAACTGTCAGCTGCTAGGAACTCAGCAAGCAGAGACCAGCCTGGGAAAGGCCTGAAAAGAGCCTGGCAGGGGTGAAGGTTCAGACAACCAAGTTCAAGAAAAGACAAGGTGCAAGGTAGCAATAGAGCTTCAGGGTGAAGGAGGTATTGGAGGGAAACTGAGGTCAGAGGGAGCACCCGGACCACGCTTACACTCCTGAGGCTCATCTGTCCCTTCATTCATTCCACAAAACTTCCGGGAGCAAAGTCTCAGCCTGGGCTCCTGGAGGGCAGAGCTTGGGGCATAGGCTCAGATGCCACTGCTTAGTAACGGGGTGTGATGCGGGCAGAGAGTGACGGGCAGGAAAGTGGAGCAGGAGGGAGGGGAAGCCAATACGAGGACACATTACTGAGCCATTGCCACTGAGTACAACTAATGGCTAGATCCACAAGTCTGCGCCCCAGAAAAGCCTTACAAAATGTGTCTCAGGACCATCTCTTGGAGTGAGGGGAACAGGCTTATTAACTGACTCCTGACTCCCATGCATTTCTGGGCTTGGCATGGAGGCATGGGAGCCAATCGGGACCCTACAGCAGTGTCCCTGGGAAGTCATGGGGGCAAGAAGGGCCCAGGTGGCAGGAGGTGAGATGCTGTCAGCTTGTACCTGTGTGAGGTTAGTCACAGCTGGAAGGTCTGTTCCAAGCACCCATGCCATGCCAGACCTGGACGGTGACTAGAGATGCGGGAGTAACTGAATCAATGGAACATGCTGACCTCCTGCCAGGACTCAGGAGTCAGCCATTCTCCAAGGCCTGGGAAAGACACAGGCTTCATTTCTCACCATCAGGCATCCAGGAGGTCTGTGTGTGAAGCACAGGCAATGACCCCTCGGTCAACACTTAGGAATTTTCTAGCACCTGTACCCATCTCTTTAGATATATATGGGCTGTTCCGAAGTTGTCAGTGGCTACAGTGCTGATTGGTAAGTGTGGTGACTGGCTGGTGGGTCATCAGCAGACACCACCTGTGATTCAGTGTCCCCACCCCCAAAAACTGCCATGTGGCAGACCATGCAGTAAGCTCCTAAACCTCGGGTGTTCCCATTGATCAAGTTATTCATTTATTCAATAAATTTATTAAGTTAGGTCTCATGCCAGGTGCTGTGAATACACAGCAGGATCCCCCTCCTGAGCCTCCGGCTCTGACACTCTAGTGGAGGAAACAGATAATAATCCATGAACATGTGGAGAGATGCAACTATTAAGCCAGAGAAAGTGTTCTGAGAGAGGAACATGGTCAAGTGAGAGAGACACGGGCAGGAGGGGTCAACATATCACCCTTAGGATCAATGAATGTGTTGAAAAGTCAGAGGTTTGAAGGTTATTCAAGGATGTGATTACTATAAATATGAAAGCAAAGACCTTGGACCTTCTTTGAGCCTTAGTTTCCCCTCCATAAAAAATTTGGGGTTGGAGTAGATATTCTCGAAGTTCTCCTGTCCAGCTCTGACATCCTATGTTTTTATGAATCATCCTCAAAGAAAACTTGCATGAGTGGGAGGAACCTGCCAAGATTGGGCCTTTCATTCTGCGTAATGAACTGAAACGGCAAAGGCTTGACATCTGCTCTGCTCTTTCAGGAGAACTTGAACAAAATAATGCCTTTTTCAGGGGAAAAGCACAAATGGTGAAATGTAGTGTTTCTCGCCTTAAACAAAATTGAAGTGGAGAACACCGGCCTTCTTGAAGCCCAAAGGAGAACACACATTAGAATTCCCCATGAAGAAGGTCACGTTGACCAGTTGTCTTGCTGCTGTAGGCAAAGAATACCAAAGATGTCCCCGCTCCTTAACCCCATTATAGCAGAAAGGAGAAAGGCTGGTGGGGACATTCTGATTGGTTCTTGAGGAAGAAAGAGGACCTGTGGCCCTATAATTGGCTTCCTTGTCAATCCTGAAAAATTTCTAGTAGGTGGAACAAGCCCTGGCTGCAAACACCTTGATGCCCTCAGTAACTAATGCTCTCATTCAACTTGCCGCCAAAAGCCAAAGGAAGATTTGCCTCCATTGACCTTGAAGTTCTTCCCAAGAATCCACTCCAAGCCCCAGAGGCCAGTCCCAGAGACCAGTTCCAGATGCATTCTGAACAATGATGATGACTTTGGGTTCATAACAGAACCTCCCCAAAAGCATTGTGTTTTGAAGGGAAAAGTCTCGGGGAGGCCAACTTTGAGAATCAAAAGCCCACTTCAACCCTGTTATGCCAACATTATAGAGGATCCTAGAACTTCAAGATTGAAAGGGACTCTCTAGGGTGCCAGGCCCCGTTCCCACCCTACTCAGAGTCCAACCCTCATCCTCCAAAAGGGTCTCCCTCTACCAGAAGCTCCATGAGAGCAGGAGCTGGGTCTCTTGCTCCCCTCTGCATGCCAGGCTGGTGCACAGTAGGTCTTGAGCAAATACATATCAGTCCCTCTGCACCATCCCAGATAGTTCTCTCTTTTGTTGTGTTCCTGAACTGAGAGGGCTCCAGGGAACTGGGGTGCCTGTTTCTTCTTATCTCTGCCTTAAGAGCTAAGCAAGTTCCAACTCACACACTCAGAAATGTACAAAAGAATGTCCCGTGTAAACAATCCTTTGTAATAGGCTCCTCCTCCCTAGCTTTCCCAGGTTCTGAGGTTCATTGAATCCTTGTGCTCCAAGTGTCAATAGTTGGGTGTGGGGGTGCTGTTAGAAGGAGAAACACTGGGATAAGCAACATCATGGTGTGTTTCCCACCGTCCCCAGTCTAGGACATTTGCAAAGCCATTTAGAAGCTGGGATTCCACCCATATCAGTCCTCCCCTCTTTGAAGTCTGATTTCAACTTGGTTCCTGGTTTCTATTCTAGGATTAGTGAAGTCAGAGATAGTGTTAACAGCTGCCATTTAGTAAACAATTTGATTAGTGTCCACTTCCCTCACTGCCTGTATTCCCCAATGCTTGGTGGATCTTATAAATAATGGATGGATGGATGGAGGGGTGGATAGATAGATGGAGCTGGACCAAGCCAGTGGATAGCTGCCTAGGGGCATTGCCTTGGGATGGAGTCTCAGAGGTAGCCTCCTGTCAGCTTAGCAAAGGGTCTTTAGTGCTGGTCTTTAGGACCCCAGCCTCCCTTTCTGTCCTGCCCCATCAGAGGAAGGAAAGTGATAAGTTGGTTCACATTCTAATGTGTAAATATCCACAGGGACCTAAGGAGTAACCCCTCAGAGGGAAACATTATTAATTAACAAATAGTACAGAGGCTGAGATGGGGATTAAAAATTGAGAAATGGAAAAAGTGTATCAGCTACAGTCCCAACTGTGCTTAGAAACTCACAGGTAAATAAGCAGATAAGACAAAAAGTCACATGGCCACACATCCTGCTGTTCAAACTGAGTAGGCTAGGATCTTACCACAGGACAGAGCAAAATTCGTGGGAGTTTAGAATTGGAGGCTATCAGGGAGGGCTTCTTGGAAGAGGGCACATGTGCAAAGGAATATGGAAAGTGGTAAAAGGCCACAGGAGCGGGCATTCTCAACAAGGCACAGTGTGTGCAAAGCATAGATGTGGTCAATAGGAAGCAATTAAATGGGACCTCGTTTAGAAATAGAGCAGTAGGGTAAGGCTGGACAGAACGGAATAAAGGATTATAGACTTTTAATTAGGAAAAGCTCAGACCCAAAAAATAGAACTTTAATTATTTCCTTCAATAAAATTGTGATGGGCTAAGATTTATCAATATCTGAGCATTTCTAGCCTCCCCTACCCCCCTCCTTTCTTTCTCTGCTCTCATCCCTCCCCTCCCTAATTAAAGGGGGCTCTGGATTTGCCTGTTTATTTTGTTCCCTACCTTCTCCCTCCAAAGAAGGTCTTGTTTTTGCCTACCTGGTTTTGGGGACTTTTAGGATATATAGAATATCTAGAGTGTTGTGAAGCAGTCAAGAAGTGGATAGGAACCTTGGCCAGTGGTGCTCAGTGGTTGGAGCATCAGTCCGCACACCGAAGGGCCGTGGGTTTAATTCCCCATCTAAGGCATGTACCTGCATTGCAAGTTCAATCCCCGGCCCCAGTCAGGGCAAGTGCCAGAGGGAACCAATCAATGTGTCTCTTTCACATCAATGTTTCCCTCTCTCTCCCGCTTCAACCCTCCCTCCCTTCCTCCCTCCCTAAAAATCAGTGGATAAAATATCCTTGGGTGAGAATTAACCAAAAGAAAAAATGTGGATAGGAGAGGAAAACATTTAGATAAGGGTTGTTGTGGATTTCGTGTCCTCTTCATGATGTTTGAAAGTCACAAGTAAAGAACATGAGTGATCTTTAAATGTTTTTAGGTTATGAACTGTATTTATTTGACAAAGCACCGTTTTTAGACTAGAGCACATGGATATAGCTTTAATAGGGCTCCATTCTCTGCACATTTCTGCCGCTGTCCTTTTCCTCAAGGTCATGAGCTCTCAGAGAACAGGGTTAAGTTTATCATTGTCTCCCCAGCACCCTGAGAATGGCCTGGCCCAGCAGAAGGGTTCACAAACATTGACACTAAAGAGTGGTTAAGCAATCCAGGACTCAGGTAACTGACTCCACTCCAAGGAGTGTTCTGTCCACTGTCAGTCAGAGGCGTTGCTCATAGTCTGTCTGTCTCTCTCTCATTGCAGAAGGCGGACCTGGCCGTGGCCCCCCTGACCATCACCCATGTGCGCGAGAAGGCCATTGACTTCTCCAAGCCCTTCATGACGCTCGGTGTCAGCATCCTCTATCGCAAGCCTAACGGCACCAACCCCAGTGTCTTCTCCTTCCTCAACCCCCTGTCCCCTGACATCTGGATGTATGTGCTGCTCGCCTACCTGGGTGTCAGCTGTGTCCTCTTTGTCATCGCCAGGTAAGGGCAATGCCATGGCCAGAGCTCTGGCCTGAGGTTGGAGGTTTAGGGAGCCAGGCACGTCTCCACTCATCCGCTGCTATGCATGCTCCTCTCTCCTCCTCTGAAGCTCAGATCCCTTTATGACCCTCAGGGAATATGCCATGGCCCCCAAGCTTGAATCCCCCGTCCTTACCCTACTCTGTGTATATGACTCTGAGAAGCAGCTCTTGCACCCCAGGCCCTATGAGCAGGCTTAGAGAGGCGAACTCACTGCTCAGAGCTGAATCATCTGGGCCAGGCACCCAGTCCTGCAGACCCAGGTGTATTGGGTGGCCCTGCAGGCAGCTTGACACTTGAAAAATAGGACTGTGTCCATTTAACCCACAACAGCAGGAGAAACAGGACCACACAGATGCACACACATGCACTCATGCAGAAACATGCATGCCCACCTGTCTGTAAGACACACTAGCAACACCTTGCACATTTGGTTGTTCAAATGGAAGATGCTAGGACATCCTTGTGGTCGATGGTAGAAGGAGATAACAAGGGACGCGTTGAGCTCCGTGTTTACCGAGCATCTAGTGCAGTGATGGCAAACCTTTTGAGCTCGGCGTGTCAGCGTTTTGAAAAACCCTAACTTAACTCTGGTGCCGTGTCACATACAGAAATTTTTTGATATTTGCAACCATAGTAAAACAAAGACTTAATATTTTTATATTTATTTTATATATTTAAATGCCATTTAACAAAGAAAAATCAACCAAAAAAATGAGTTCGCATGTCACCTCTGACACGCGTGTCATAGGTTCGCCATCACTAATGTTTGCCAAGCACTGTGCTCTGTCCTTTACAGCCATTAAATTAGTTACTTCTCTGAGGAAGAGGAGACATCTGAGGCTCACAAAGGCTCATACTCGCCAAGGTCATCCTAGCAATAAGTGAACTCAGGTCCCCAAGTGTTTTATCTGTGACCCACATCTCTGGCCATCTGGACATCCGTCCTCTGCCTGGGCCCCAGCTCCCCCTCCCCTTCACAGCTGGGCCCTCTGGCCCCTCCCTCCAGACCCCAGCCCAGCCTCTGCCCTGCTTATTTTTTCTCTAAACCCTAACAAGGCACGAAGAGAGACTTCTCTGGAGAGGCAATTTGAGATCCAAGGACTTGGTGTTTCAGCCTTTTTTTCTCCTGGGACTTCTTTGAAAACCTTTCCCCCACCCCACTCCCTTCGCTCCCTCCTCCCACACCGAGAGAGACCAAAGGGAAAGATGGCGGGATGAGATTGTCCTGCCTCCAAGCCCTTTGCTCAGCCCAGCCCGCAGCCCGCCCTTGTCTCTAATGGTCTAACAAGCCTTTGAAGGCCAGGAGCCACTCTGCAGCTCTCGCCATCATTTTAGCAGCTCCCGGGGCCTCTCAGCCCGCCATGCCCTGGAAAACAGCTCAGGTTTTCCAGCATCACTTCTGCCCTTGTGATGTGCGGCCCCTCCCCCTCCCCCTCCCATTCCTGGCCTTTCATCAGCGGCTGGCAGCCAAGCCTGCTTCCCACCACATCTCTCCTGGCCAGGACAGTAGGATCCCCCTTCCCAAGGTTAGGCTGGGGAGACTTTTGGGGAGAGACGGGATTTCCGGAACTGCTGGAATGATGACACGGGACACATGAGGTGAGAAGGGAGGAGCGAGGGTCTTGGCCACGGAGCCACGGGCAGCACCGTGGTACAATTGTCACACTGTGTAGCACTCACACAGCACAAGTCACATAACCCAACTTGTCGCAATCGTCACAACGGTCCTGTGAGGTGGGTATAATTATCCCCACTTTACAGAAGTAGAAACAGAGGCTCAGAGGGGTGAAGCCATTGCCCAAAGTCACAAAGCTTTTTCTCACAGTTCGGCTTCACATCATGACCTTTCCGAGTTTAAATCAGGGGTGGCCAATGGAGGTGCCGGAGGGAGCAGGAAGGAAGCGTGAGAAAGTGAAGCAGGCCGAGTGGAGGGAATCGGGAGCGATGGGGATGGAAGCTAAACAGAGATACACGCCTGGCGAAGGAGCAGCCACTACTCAGCTCCCACAACTGTACTCGGCGGGGTGCTGTGCCGGCGCTGCCGGGTTCATGATTCTTAGAGAGATTCAGACTTTAATGTGACACCTCTTGGCTTTTATATGTAGCCACTCATTCGATTTTTTACAACACTGTCAGGGTCAAGCACCGCACATCTGTATGGGGCACGTGGCCCTCGGCCCACTTCTCCGCGTGGCCTGCGTCCTTTGGGCCGCTGCATGCTGGCTGCTGGAGAGCTGGACACAGCCGCCCAGAGCTGGGGCCTGTGAAGCGGCCAGTTCCCAGATCCTCTCCGCGGCATGTGGCTCAGCGCAGGGCTGTCTGCCTTGCAAATGGCCTGGCCTGGCTCATGCCTGCCTAGCACCAGGGTGTAAGCATTGAATAAGGCCTTTTCCTGCCACCAGGATATTCTGCTTCTGGCCACACCAGCCATTCCAGCCCTTTGGGGACTTCCCCAGGGTCTCTCTGTCTCTCAGATGCTCTAGCCTCCCCCACCCTTCATTTCCTCCGAGGGAACTTGGGCCACACACAAAGACGGTGCCCCACCTGCCAGGACTTCTCCTCCTTAGAAGGCAGTGGGGGCCTTAAAGTCACCATGTCTCCCTGTCATACATGCATTTGTATCTTCAGAGAAAAAAATCTGAAAATTTTGATAGCGCATTATTCTCTCTGGGGTGGGGGGGGGGGGGATCCTAGAGTACTTTTACCTTCTCACTGTATTCTATGCTGTTTGGATACTTTATGAAGAATGTACTTTACTTTTGTTTTTGCTTTAAGTTTTTAAGTAATATATGAATAATTAAAAACTATAAATAAGTAACAAAAATAGTAATAAATAATGATAAATGAATAAATAATATTACAAATCATTCAAAAGCCCATTCTCATCTTTAAAAATTTATATTCTACGCCTGACCGGAGTGGCTCAGTTGGTTGAGCTCTGTCCTGTACACCAAAAGGTTGCTGGTTTGACACCCAGGCAGGGCATAAGACCAGGTTCCAGGTTTGATCACCAGTCGGGGCACCTATGGAAGGCAGCCTATCAATGTTTCTCTCTCTCTCTCCCCCTTCCTTTTCCATCCCTCCCATCCTCTCTCTAAGCATGTCCTCGGATGAAGATTAAAAAAATAAAAATTCATATAATACATATAGAGCAAAAGGCTTCCCTAAAATTCCTCTGCCACTCTGACTTCCCTCGCCAGAGGAAAACACTGATACTTTTCAGAATTGGATCCCTCCAGATGTTTTATATGCATTGAAATACAAATGTACATAAAGAGGTAGATAGCTGTGTCTTGGGGAATCTATTTACATAAATGCGATCCTATTGTTCTTATTTTTATCACTCTTTTTTAACCAAACATGTGTTGAAGATCTTTCCTGTCGGTACATCTAGAAGTATCGCGTTCCCCCCATCAGCCGCATGATGTTTCAGAGCACGGTGGGGCACAGTTGATTTCATCGCTCCTCTATTGAAGGACATTTCCGTTGTTTCCCGTTTTTTGCTATTATAAGCAGTGCTTTGATAAACACCTCCGTGTGCTTCTCTTTACGCTTGTGTGGTCGTGTTTTTTCTAGGATGGATAATGAGTCGCAGAATTGCTAGGTTGAAGGGCCTGTGCACTTTTAATTTTAAGAGATGCTACTGAATTACTTTTATAACCAGCAAAAGCCACTAACCATAAAGAACAAAACAAAACGGCCCTGAGTTCCCATCCCGGCCTCCCCAGCAGAACAGTGTGACGCGGACACCCCTCCCTCCCGTCGCCCTGCAGCTCAGCCTCACTGCTGCCCTGTCCTCCCTGCAGGTTCAGCCCTTACGAGTGGTACGATGCTCACCCCTGCAACCCTGGCTCCGAGGTGGTGGAAAACAACTTCACTCTGCTGAACAGCTTCTGGTTCGGAATGGGGTCCCTGATGCAGCAAGGTATGCGCCCCCTCCCCCGGGGGAGTCTCCACTCCCCAGGGGACCTCTCCTCCCTGGGTGTGTGGGGGATGGGAGGGCTCCACCTTTATGGAGTCAGCAGAGTCAGCCCACCCTCCAGGACAGCCTCAGACCTGCTGAGCCATCACGGGGTTGGCGACAGCTGGACACCCAGGTGTGTGCCCTTGCCCCAGGGCCCCACCCTTCACCACTGCTGTTTCTGGGCCAGTCAGGCTCTAGGGTTAAAGCAGATAAGCTGCCCCCACCCATGTCATGCAGGGCTCATCCCCAGCTCCTCCTGCTCCAACTGAGGTGGACATAGAGCATCCTTCTTACGGAGGCTGACCCACCGGTGGCCTCACCACCATAGCATCGGGCTGAACCAAGTTGGGCTGAGGAGGGGGAGAGTGGAGGCAGGGAGGCTGGCTGGGAGGCCATTGCAGGAAGGAGACGGTGAGATCTGAACTGGGGTGGTGGCCATGGGGGTAAAAGACAGAATGACTTAGAGGATGTCAGCATGCAGCAGGAACAGGACTCCATGGCCGCCTGACTGTGGGGAGTCTGGGAGGAGGAAGGGCCATGTCTGAGGTTGGACTTTAGCCTGAACGCATGAGAGGTGGGATACATGGAAGGACACCGGTCCTTCCATCCTCTCGAGGGAGGGCAGTGTACCTGGCCCTGGGCTGGTGGCCCACCCTTTGGAAACACGTGCAGCTGTTCCAGTATCTCAGAGAGAGCTCCGGCTTCAAGGATGTGGGAAGAGACACCCTGGGCTAGAGGTGGCACCGGGAACCGGACCCCCGGCCAGGAAACACCCTCAGGGAGAACATATGCCCGTTGCTTCTGCCTGTCAGTCCAGAGCCTCGTATCTCAGGAAATGGGGTAACCCAAACCTCTAGGGTCCCACTAAGGGACATCGGGTGACAAGGAGCATGGCTCAGAGGGAGGAGGATCCCAAGAAAATGTCCTTGTCCCTCACTCATCCGTGTGTATCCTCTTCTGGTCCTCAGTAGACATCCACCAGCAAATGCCGAATGGGTGGATGAATGAGTGAGTGAATGGTATTATCCCACTGGGTCCTGAGTGCCCACCAGCTGCCAAGCCCTGTGCTGGGTGCTTGAATGAAGAAGGATGAGGAAAGATAAATACTGCACCTGCCCCCCTCCCCGATGATGTCCCATCCATGACAGAGCCCGGGGTAGGGACTTGGGCCTGGGTAGGGGTCCAACAGAGCCTGGCAAAGCTCACCAAGCAAACAACTAAGTCATTCTCGCCTTGGGAACAGCTCTAGCTCTTCAGGCTGGGGGAGGGCCAGGCAGGTGGGGCTGGGGGGACTGGCTGGTGAGGAAGCTGAGGAGCCTGGTGGGAAGTGACAGGCAGCTCTCAAGGGAAGTGCCTCAAGCTGTCCCCGCTATTAATGAGTGTCCTGAAGCCTCACCTTGCTTCTGCGTCCATCATCTTTGCGCAGTGACAGTTGGGAAAGACCTGGAAACCCCTCAGTGCAGTAATAGCCTCTCTTCTTCGTCTCCTGCTGCTATTCAAAGCCCTGGCCCCTTGTGTATTCCCGCAAGGTTTTCATTAAGAGGGAGAAAAATCGTTGTGTATTTGAAAACCTCTCCCTTGAGTGATTTCTTTGATAAAAGAAAAAAAAATCATCCATATCAAAGCAGATGCTTTTCAGGTTGCAGGTCCAAATATTCTGCAAAGTTCAGGAGTCACTTGCTATTTAAATCTCTTGAAAGCCGCCCAGTTAATTACTTCAGTTAGAAGGTTTCGTCTAAATTGTGCTCCACACCCAAGGTCGGGGAGGAAGAGTTATCTATTTCTGCAAAGAGCTTCAAAAAATGTTGATTTTCTCTTCCTGCAAAGCCCCGCATAGCAATCTTGTATTTGTATACCAATTGTATTTCCAACACAATTTCTCCTCAAATTATATCATCGCAGCGTCGAGTTATTTGTGTGGGGCTGGGAAGAGGAGGGACGATTCCTCGTGCTTTGCAGAGTCCCGGAGAGGGGAGGTGTCTGGCACAAGATCATAGGAGAGTCAGGAGCAGAATTCATTCCAGAACCCAGGGGTCCTGACTCCTCCCAAGTGTTCAGAACCTGGGGCCATCCAGGGGTCCGTGGACATGCATCAGAGGGTCTGGCAGGCCTGTGAAATGCTGCGCATGTGCCTGTGGTTCTAGAGCAGCAGTTCTTAAATTTCAGCCTGATCAGAATCATCTGGAGGGCTCATCAAGCCCGGGTTATGGGGCGCCACCCCTGAGGTTACTGGTTTAGTAAGTCCTGGGATGGGGCCTGAGATTGTGCAATGCTAATGAGTTCCCAGGTGATGCTGCTGCTGCTGGCCCAGGACCCACAGTGAGAACACTGGTTGAGGGTAAGGGCCTCGGCTTTCATGAGATCGTCAGTGGAGCCCACGACCCAGAGGACCCGAGCAGCCCTGATCTGGACATTGTCAGAGACCACCTGCCTCTTCCCTTCTCCCAGGGTCTGAACTGATGCCCAAAGCCCTGTCCACTCGCATCATTGGTGGCATCTGGTGGTTCTTCACGCTCATCATCATCTCCTCCTACACGGCCAACCTGGCTGCCTTTCTGACTGTGGAGCGCATGGAATCACCCATCGACTCCGCGGATGACCTGGCCAAGCAAACCAAAATCGAGTATGGGGCAGTCAAGGACGGGGCCACCATGACCTTCTTCAAGGTGAGGCCCTCTCCCTCCCACTGCAGCACCTCAAGCTGGCCCTTTACTGGCCTTCCCTAACCACACAGAGCCAGGGCCAGAAATCCCCAGGGCTTAGGCCCTCCCTGTTGGGGGTCATTAACTTTTGGGAGTTATGGTGATGTGGCCACCTGGGTTGGTTCCAACATAGATCCTAGAGGTTTCTAGGCCTGGGACAAGCCGCGTGAGTGTGCATTATTTCCTTAAATCATCAGAGGGCGGGTGGGGAGACAAGGCTGGAGGAGGAAGTGAGGCCAGATGCAAAAATAGGTCCCAGGGCCAGTGGCATCCTTGCCCTTGACTTTGGGTCTCAGTGGCATCCATCCATCTCCACGAGGCTGGCCTAGGCTTGGGGTGAGCGCTTTACCACTTAGAGGGCAGCAGGGGGCACGTCCCCCTCTCTTCCTTGGAAGAGAGTGTTTACAAACATTCCTTAGCGCGTTACACTCTACGAATCCTGTGTCCAGAAAAAGCCGCTGTCACTGCTCAGGTTACTGCTCTTACAGGAATCTGGCCGTGACTTTGCTGCTCCTCCCGCTTTGTAAGGTGTTGGCTCCGTTCCCAATGTTTTGACACCTTCTGCTCGAGTAGCTGAGGGTTGACAGGCTGACCCTGAAAACCAGTAGCTGTAAATGTTATTCTGGAAATTAAAGTGATAACAACAGCTACCACCACCGAGAGCTCACAGTGAGCCAGGCGCTGTGCTAAATGGTTGCCTCGTGTAACCTTCATGACAAATCCTGTGAGTAGGTACTACTCTACACATGTGGAAACGGAGGCTCAGAGTAGTTCAGTGACTTGTCCAAGGACTCACAGCTGAAGAAGCCAGATGCTGACCCAGGTCTGCCTCCCTCCAAGGCCCATGGTTTAGGCCATGGTTCTCTGACTTGGGTGTGCATCCAAATCACCGGGAAGGCTGGGCAAACCCAGGTTGCTGGGCCTCACTCTCAGAGTTTCTGGGTCAGTGGGCCTAGGGTGGGGCCAAGAATGTGCATTCCTAACAAGTTCCCGGGTGCTGCTGCTGGTCCAGGGACCACACTCTGAGAACCACTGTCCCAACTATTTCTCAGAAATGGTCAGGATTCGGAACTCTGGGTTTATAGGTCCATTTGTTCATTCATTTATGTATTAGTCAACGCTCTTGATCAGTCTGAAAGTCTGGGTTGTGTCTCTTTCCTCTGGGCCCTGGCTCCCAGCCCCAGCCCTTGCCTCCTTCCAGGCTAATCCTCTGAGTGAAGGATTGAGCCTCCAATGGGGCCGGAGTGGGAGAGAAGAAGGGGTTGGTGGGAAAGCCTTCTGCCTCCTGGGCTCCAGAGCCCCACCAGGACTCTGTCCCCCCCTACTCCCCCAGACTGTCCTTGAGGATGGAAGCACCTGCTTAGTGAAGAGAAAAGAGGGAAGAGGCAGGAAAGGGGCTCCTGTCTCAGATGTTGCTACTGCCGCTGTGAAGCAGCAGGCGTGGCCTTCCTAAGAGGTCACTACCATGTATTTAGAGTGAAGGAAAGAGAAAAGTGTGGTCATAGGCACGTTAGGAGTTCTCTGGGACCCTATGTCTGTTCATGAGTGTGAGCAATATGTGAGTATGTGTTACATGAATGTGTACATATAGCAATATATGATACATGTATGTGTGCACACTGTGCCCATGCACAGAGTCTGCCTGTGTGGGAGCATGTGTGTGTGTGTGTGTGTGTGTGTGTGTGTGTGTGAGAAAATGAGTATCTGCACATATGTGTGTGTACTGGTGAGCATATGTGTATATGTATCTCTGTAACCTGGGTGTGTGGATATGTGCTTATCAATGTCTACAAGTGGGTGCCAGGGTGTCTATATGTATATATGTGTGAAGAATATATGCATGTCCATCTGTTTAAATGTCCCCATGGGTGTGCCTGAATTAGTGTGAGTGGGGGGATGTGCCTATGTGTGTGTGATTGCTATGTGTTGTGTAATGGCCCATTCATGTGTGTGTAATAGCTTTTGTGTGCGTGTGATGGCTCCTGCATGCATGTGTGTCTACGTGTGTTTGTAATGATCCATGTATGAGTGTGCATGTATGTGTGTGTGCATGTGGTGTGCCTGCTCGTGCCTATCCTCAGGCGGTGGCCCAGCCCTTTGACTGAGCCAGAGCATCTCTCATGCATTACTCATGAGCGCGTCTCCAAGCAGGGCTCCCGATCAAAGGGAAGCAGCATAAATAAGGCCGGTGCAGGCTCATTGCCGCTGATTGGATGTCCTTGCCTCCCTCCATTCTAAGATGCTCAGATTGGCTTCCCAGAGCCTAGTCCCAGCTCCCCACTGAGCCGCTGTCCCCGGCATCAAGCAGCACCTCCTGCAGCCTGCTCTGCCCTCACCCACCTTCTCTGCAAATGGCACAGTGAGGAGGACAGGGGAGGGACTCAGATGCTGCCACCCGGCTGAGATGCTGGGGCTCAAGGGCCTGTCCTCATAAGGGCCTTCGGCCAGAAACAGCAGCTCCATGTCCCCAAGCAGGACCAACTCCACTTCCTTACTCTCCTGATCCCCAATTAATTCCTCTTGAAGTCTGGCCTTCCTGTCTCCTGCTTTAATTCCAGTGAAGCTCTCCGTGGCCCGGCTCCCTTTCGTTGGCAGCAGCAGTGGGACTGCTATGTAGGTGGAGAGGACGTGAGTGTGGCTACATGAGCCCCGCCCCATACCAGGAGCTGAAAGCACACAGCACCCTCCCCAAAGATCCCTGGACAAACTTACTTCTCCCTGCCCCTCTTCCCTCCATGGTCATACCTCCCCCATCCCAGGCCAGGTTATGGCCTCATTGTCACTTCCACGTTAGAGCTGGAAGAAAACCTGAGTTTAACCTAGAGAAGCGGAGGGGCTGGGTGATTGGCCCATGATCACACAGCAGATTGGTGGTGGAACTGGGACGTAGGTCGGATATTCTGTCTGCACACAAAGTGCCCTCTCTCACACCCACTCTCGGGTCTTCTGGAGGGCTTGTCCCTCCCCTGCCCGTGAGTGTACATGGCCAGGTTGACAGTGGGTTTGAACAGCGGTCAGTGCCAGGAGTACGCACAGGATGTCTAGGAGACATTGGCAAAGTCAACAAGAATGGTAACATTTATCGAGCACTTACTAGGTGCCAGGCAATGTTCCAAGCACTTTGCCTCCTTATTCACAGGGACACATTCCAAGACCCCCAGTGGATGTCTGAAAGCACAGATAGTCCGGAACCCTGTATGTACTCTGTGTTTTCCTAGACACGCATGAGATAATTTACAGCTTCTCTTTGGCATATCCAAATTGGTAGCATCACTACGCGCTTTGGAGCCATTATTTAAGGGTTACTTAAACACAAGCACTGTGGCAGCGTGACAGTTGGTCTGATAACTGGGACGGCCACTGAGTGACTAACTGTGGAGCATATGCAGCGTGCGTGTGCTGGACAGAGGGACGAATCGGGTTCTGCACAGGACAGAGCAGGAGCGCTCGAGATTTCATCACCCTACTCAGAACAATATGCAATTTAAAACGCATGCATCGCTTATGTATGGAGGTTTCCATTTAATATTTTAGGACCATGGTTGACCGTGGGTAACCGAAACCGCGGATAAGGGAGGACTATTGTATTCGCTCATATCGTCTCTCATCAGTGGTAGAAGTTCATAACTGTTATTATCACCTCCATCTCACACATGATGAAAGTAGCCTCAGAAAGTAACCTGAGTTAACACTGACTTGCCCAGCATCAAGCTAGTGAAAGGCAGAGCTGGGATTTGAACCCAAGCCTGCTGGCTCTCGTGCCTGTGCTCTTTGTCACTGTGTCCATAGCACCTCCCTAAAGAGCCAGGCAGTCCAGGAGTCAGTTGGGCAAGAGTGAAGCCACAGTCCGTTGAGCCAGATCCCCAGCCTAGAACAGTTGCTCAAATAATAAATGAGACTGTCTATCTGATAACCAAGTGTGTCTGTGTGTGTGTGTGTGTGTGTTCACGCGTGCCCTTGTTGAATTAAAGGATGGAATTAAAAGATGGCAGGAGCCGAGTGGGGCAAATGCAGGAGGCCTGTTGAGGACAGGAGCCAAGCAGGGAGCACCCCTGAGTGTCCCAGAGTCCAGAGCAGATGAACGTCCATGCTGAGGTTAACCTGTGTTCCTGCTTAGGCTGCAAACCACCTTAAAAAGCCCCCGAACTGAGAGTAGAACTCAGTGGGGAGAATCCATTCCTGTCCAAAGACAATGGCAGGAAGTGGGGTGTGGGGCTCTCTCGGGGGAGCTCCCCTCCCCCACCCTGCAGCCCAGGAGACGCATGGCTGGAGGCAGCCCCATCATTCCAAAGGAAACTTCATTTGAAGAGTTGTCAGGAGCAGCGGACATCACAAACGGCGTCTCCTGTGTTGTCCTCCCTCCGTCTTGGAAGATGAAAATTAATTAGGAGATGAAACAGGAGGCCTTTGAAAGCTCCGGTCGGCTGTAACACTATGTAGGCAAAATGTGAAGGAGAACGTTGAGGAAGCGGGCTCTTTGTGGGCGGGCTGGGCAGCTGTGAAGGGAGAAGCTATCAGAAGACAGCTTCTCCCAAGAGTGAGCCCTCTTTGGTGTTGGTGTTGGGGTGGGGGGGGCACAGCACATGTGTGTGGGAGAGCCGCTTCAGAAAGGATGGGAGCTAGGGGCCATGAGTTACAGGCTCTCCGGGTCCCTGGCATTGCCAAGCCCTCCCCCTTGCACAGCCTTGCCCCGTCCCAGCACCCGAGCCTGGAAGGCACTTGGAGAGGCCATTCAGTCCACCACACCCCCCTCTCAGCTGCTCTGCACTCTTCTGTGAGCTGGAGGGCTCAGGGGGCACCCCGACCTCAGCTTCCGTTTCTCCTGCTGTGTCTGCTGGCCTCTCTGATGGTGCCTTCTCCCTGTTTTCCATCCACAGTGGGGTGGGAAGACCAAACTGCACTGACCAGGCAGAGCTTGGTGGGGTGCCCCTGGCACAGTCAAGTCGCCTCAGTCTGAAAGTAAGACAGACCAGGACTGGGGTCGTGGGTGTTGTCTCTTCTGGGTGACCTTGGGCAAGTCACATCTCTGAGCCTGTATTTGCTCACCTGGATGACATGGATACTGACTCCCACCATATGGCCATTAGCAAGAGGATTCACTGAGCTGCCATGGTGCAGTGGTTAGCGCAGCGCCAGCCACACAGGAACACATAAGTCCCAGGCTCTCTCCTCTGGATGCTGCTCCAGTTGGCTGGCCCAACAGATGGGGAAGCAGGCTGGACCCTTTTCTCCTATTGCCCCAAAGTCCCAACAGTACATTGGAAAGAGTCCAGGCAGGGCACACCTGGAGACTTCCCATTCTCCCAGGTCCTTCAGGACTGGGCCTTTGGGGAGGTCATGGTGCCTCTGTCACAGGATGGCCATCTGCCTCTGCACAGAGCTAAGCACTTGAGGAGGTACCCAGAGGCCAGAACAGAGCAGAGCCAGAGTGGGCAGAAGAGCAGCAACAGGTGCAGGGGGCAGGGCCAGTGATGCCGGCAGTGATGGAAAACACTCACTTACTGAGGCCCTCTCTGTGCCTTAGTTTTCTTATCTATGAAATGGGTGTAATAATAGTACCCACCTCCTATAGTTACTGAGATGATTAAATGGGAGAATTCACATAAACAGCTTGGAACTGTACCCGACACAGTGCATATGCCATAAACACTATTTTTATTGTTGATTGTTGAAGCCAGTGATGCACAGGCTTCTTCAGCCCACAGAGGAGATCTTTGCATTTAAAAAATTCACATTTCCAGCTTCTTGAAAATGTGAAAGACGAAGCATCACAGAGCCGGCTCTTCCACGAAGCAACAATTGTCAGGAGCTGAGAGCCGATGGCTCGCTCCAGTTTATCAAAATTCCGCTCGACATTCTTTACTTATTACAATGCCGTGCGTGGCTCCTGTCAGCGTTCGCTGAGTATTGTGTCATTATAACCTATAGCAACTCTGTACTACAGAAATTATTGTCCCCAATTTCTAGGTGAGAAAACTGAGCCTTAAAGAAAAATAATGATTCCAGGCACTTATTGAGCACTTCGTAGGCCAGGCTCTGTGCTAAGCTAACCCCCATTTTACAGATGTGCAAAGTGAGGCTCTGAGATGTGATGTCACTTGCCTGTGGTTACAGATGGAGCTGGCATTTAAAACCAGACTTCATACAGTGGAGCTGACCCCTCCCACCACCTCCACCCCAGTCTGCAGCCCTCACCTCCTGACTCCCCCCTTCAGGGCCCAGCCTGCAGCCCCACAAGGGCAAGCCTGAGGGGTATGTGCAGACAACAGGGGCTGCTGCTGGGCAGCCTGGGGGGTCAGCAGTCTGACCTGGCCAGGCAGGCAGAAGCAGCGGACTTAGAAAGACCTCCTAGCTCCCACAGAAATAAGCCAAGAGACATGATTAACTGCTCGAGTAGGAAGAGCCAATAAAGCCAAAGACTCCACACCCAGGGATAAGAAAGCTAATTACTGCAGGAAAGGTCTCCTTTCCAACACGGAAATTACCCCCGGTCTCACATGGAATCACATCGCCACATGCTCCCCGGGATTCGGCTCCCTTCGGAACTGATATATTTATATATATACGTACATGCATTTTCTTGTACAGAAATGTTAAATTCTCAAGATTAAGTATCTTCAGTTGGGGAAAATCAATTTACTCCTTTGAAAAGGCTGCAGTTGAAAGTCGTGAGCCTGAAACTTACTTTCTTGCCAATTTTACTGATAAAAAAAAGTCTCTTCATCCTGGCACGTCTCCCTGAATGGCTGCTCCAAACAATTCCATTAATTGATTTGAGTGACTGGCCCTGAAGCAAGGCTTATTAAGGCTCCCAGCGGAGCCGGGGCAGGCAGGATGGCTCAGGAGCCATAGGTGTGTGAGACTCCACTCCCTGGTGGTGACCACAGCTCGGTCCAGTGATAGGAACTCGGGCCTCCGGTGGCCGGGCCCTGGGAGATGGAGAGAGGCCTGAAATTCCAGGAGGGACTCTACCTGCATCCCTGCTTGTCTCAGACATGCCAGAGGGAAGCTTTTCAGGGATGTGTCCAGAATCAGATTCACAGAAGGACAGAGCGAAAGGGGGCCAAGGACCGTGAGTGGGGGTGTTTGCGAATGGGGGCCCAAGATTTAGGACCAGTGTAGTGGGTGGTTATTCTAGGGAAGTGGATTCAGACCCTCTGCCTGAAGGTGGCCGAGGGAGTGACTTTGCTGACACTGGAGCTGGCAGAGAAGGGCCTCTTGAAACCAGCATCACCGCCGGCTTCCTGCCTTCTTGTCACTTCTCACCTTAACTGGCCAAGCTCTCTGGAGTCCTTTCCCATCTTCCTCACTCTGTTCCTTTACCACTGGAGGCTTTTATGTGTCTTTCCAAAAAGCCTACCAACCTCAACACTCCCTCAAGCCCCCAAAGGAAATGTTGTCTCCTTTTATGGTTAGTGTTACTGGAAAGAGCATGTGTCTTAATGTCAGACAAGCGTATGTATAGGAGGAATGGGGTGTTGGAGGGAGGAGTTTGCAGAATAAGGAGAAGTTCTTACTATAGTCTGAGACACAAGGAGTAGGGCAGGGCTTCCTGAATGATTCATTGTCAAGTTACTTTTGCCAGGCTTGAGATTTCACCAGTGGCTGACTATGTGCACGGGAGAGTAGGTAACATGGGTGAGGTGGAGAGGTGGATGGATGGATGGATGGACAGATAGCTGGCTAGATGGATGAATGGAAGGATAAATAGGTAAAAGGCTAGATGGGTGGTTGCATAGTTAGTTGAATAAATTAGTGTATAGATAGTGTGTGAGCAAATGCATGAGAACATGAACATGATAAATGAGGGTATGATGGATAGATGGATGGGTGGATGGAGGATGGATGGGTGGGTGGATGGATGGGTGGGTGGATGGATTGCAGGCATGCACTGAAGTGTAAAGGAGCCCTGGTGCCCAGCTCTGGTAGAAGAAGGAGAATTCGGAAAGCAGGAGGGACCTGGATGGAAAAGGAGCTGAGGTGCTGGAGTCACTGAAGGGAGAATAGTACTTAGTTACCATAACCAGGTGGGTAGAGTATCTGAGGAGTATGTGTACCTGGAAGCTGGGATGATAGGACTTAGATGGGATGATTAAAGGAATAGTTAGAATTGATTATCTGAAAAAAACAACCATTGGGAACAGAAATAGCTTGTTTGAGTATTGTGTAAGAGAGTGTATCCGTTATCTATAGCTGTGTAACAAATGACCCAAAAGTTAGTGTCTTAGAACAACATGTATGATCTCACAGTCTGTGGGTCAGGGTTCAGCACAGCCTGATTGGGTCCTCTTGATTGGTTGTCTCATGAGCTACATTCAAGGTGTTGGCTAACACTGCTCCACTTCCAAGCTCCCCCATGCGGCTGTTGGCAGGATTCAGTTCCTCCTTGCTGTTCTCCACTGACCATTAACTGGAGGCTGTCCTTCGCTCCTGGCCATGTGGGCCTCTCCATGGGGCGACTCACAGCATGACAACGGCTTCCATCAGGGCAACAAGCAAGAGTGCAAGCAAGATGATAGTTTAGTCTCACTAACCTAATTTCTGAGCAGCATCCCATAGCTATGGGGGGGGGGGCGTTCAAAGTAAGCCTGTGCATCCAGCCCCCGTGTAGGGGTAGGGGATTACACAAGGACATGAGTCCCTCAATGGAGATCTGGAGATCACTGGAGCCGTTTAGAAACTTCCTGCCACAGAGAATCTGAGCAGGAAAAGCAGCACAGTGGAAAGGACCTGAGGGATAAAAGAAGCTGGGGGGTGGAAGAGTCTGAATATTAGAAATTATCTAGAAAATAAGAAATGTCTGGGGAATCAGAAGAGCTGGAAATTGGGAATGTGTTTAAGGGTAATAATAGTAGCTGGGGGGTCGGGCATTGGGGCTGCAGGAGAAGCTGAGGTGGAGGAATAGCTGGGCGGATGGATTAGCTGGAGAGCACAGAAGGTCTGGAGGCAAGAGTTGCAGAAGCAAGAGAGTAACTATGGAGGTGGAGTAGCTGAGAGCAGGAAGAGCTGAAAATAGAACAGGCTGAGGCCCGGGAGGAGCTGGGAGCAGCCAGCTTGCAGCTCTGGTGGAACATTTAAGCTCCAGGCATCTGAGCCCTTCCAGGCCTTTGGCTTTGGGGGCAGATAAACTTGCAGGTGAGGAGGGGCTACTTGTCTGTGAAGGTGCCCCCAGACCCTGTGCCCAGGAACTATCACTGGTACTTGACAGAATCTGGGCTCAGTGGAATTCCAAGTGGGTTCCCGCCTGCTGCTTCAGAGGCCTCTCCTCCCCTGGCGTGCCTGCATCTCCAGGAGCCACTGTCAGAGGGGACAGTCCTTATGGAGCTAGGGAGCACCCCACCTCTCCCCACCCCCACTGCCCCGACTCCTGGAAGTTTCTTCGCCGTCTCCTGCCCATCCCCAGCCCCGCGCCAGCCTGTTTGAGCACACCCATGCCATCATGCACAGCGGAGCTGGGCCGGGTGCCAGTCAGACGGGCTGACATCACAGACAGGCGCAACCAGACTTGGAAACTGCCGGGTACAGTGGGGCCCGCAGAGCCACCTGCTCCCCTGGGATCAGCGGGGGCAGGGCCGATCCCTGCTCAGAGCAGGCAGCTGGCAGGCCCTACATTCCCAAGAAATCTCATGAAGTTCATGCACCCGGTCTGCCCAGTCTCCTTAGCAGCAGGGGGCATGCGATGTCAGCCCCCTCTCCTGGCCCCAGTGCCCTCTGATTCTCCCCAGCCAGGCAGCGCAAGCACAGCAGCCTGCCCACCAGGCCTGGTCCTAGGGATGCTGGTTCTATCCATGCAGCAGCATCTAGCCCAAGACGCTCTGGGGACAAGGGGATAGGGAGCCTGCAGACACCTGCTCAGTTGGCTCCCACTCCGCTCCCCATTCTGCAGTTCTCACCCTGCTTCTCTCTCACTGTAATGAAGTGGAACAAACAGAAACCCTCACCTTGGACAAGATCTTCCCCTGAGACACAGTACACAAGAGAGGCCGCTGTGGCTGAAGTGGGGGGTGGGGGCAAAACCTACCGAGCTTTGCCCTCATCGGCATCCACCTCCCCTCTCTGCCCTCACCATAGTTTCTGTGAGGCCATGAAGTCAGTGGTTAGGAGCATGGACCCTGGAGGCAGCGGGTCTGGGTTTCAGGCCTGGCTTCTCCACTTAGTATCTGAGTGACCTTAGGAAAGTTACTTAGTCATGCCTCAGTTTCCCCACCTGTAAAATGGGGTTAACAGACCTGCCTCCTATGATTGCTGTGAAGACTCAATGAATAAATGCAGTGAAGCCCTTAGAACAGGGCCTGCACATGTAATCATTCAGTAAATATTAGAGAGAGAACATTAATTTTTTAAAAGTCAGTGTGAAAATCACTTGTGCCATGGTCAAGAGCCAAGGGTTTCCAGACGGGGGGCCTACATCTAGTTCTTGGCTTTATCACTTCCCGGCTGTGTGTTTGGGAAGTGCCCTCCCAGGGCCTCAATGTGCACATCTGAGCAATGGGTGGCACTCCCTCGCTCTGAGGACTGTAGAGTCCCATGTCCTGAGCCCTGCTAGGCAAGGTCCCCAGGGTGCTCAGTAACTGTGTGCATCACCCCTCCCCTGCGGCCCAGAAATCCAAGATCTCCACCTTCGAGAAGATGTGGGCCTTTATGAGCAGCAAGCCCTCGGCGCTGGTGAAGAACAACGAGGAGGGCATCCAGAGGACGCTGACCGCCGACTACGCGCTGCTCATGGAGTCCACCACCATCGAGTACGTCACCCAGAGGAACTGCAACCTCACCCAGATCGGGGGCCTCATCGACTCCAAGGGCTACGGCATCGGCACGCCCATGGGTGAGCGAGGGGCTGCATGTGGGGGCGAGGAGGGGGCGGGACTGGGCGAAGCCCTCACATCCACTCCCACACACAGTCTCCTGCTCCCACTCCCAGCTCCTCCCGCTGAGCCTAGCAAGGTGGCATTTCCTCAGCGCAGAGATGCAGGGGTGGAGCCATGTACCTTGTGAGGTCAGCCCCGGCCTAAGCAGAGCACTGGGGCCAACACAGAGGTGGGGGCAGCTCAGAGGTCATGCCTTCTCTTCCCGGCCTCACCCCTGTTGAGGCAGCCCAGACACAGAGATTCATAAGCAAGACTCCCTGCCCCAGGTAAGGACCCTTCCTCCCACCAGATGCCATATAGAAAGAGAGACTTCCGGCAGTTGGGTGCCCCTTTGATGAGCTGACCAAGAGGGCTAGTGATGGCGGCTGACACCGACCAGACGGACCGAGCGCCGCTGACATGTGTCTCCGCTTCCCACCTCAGGCTCCCCGTACCGGGACAAGATCACCATCGCCATCCTGCAGCTGCAGGAGGAGGACAAGCTGCACATCATGAAGGAGAAGTGGTGGCGGGGCAGCGGGTGTCCTGAGGAGGAGAACAAAGAGGCCAGCGCCCTGGGGATCCAGAAGATCGGGGGCATCTTCATCGTCCTGGCCGCCGGGCTGGTTCTGTCAGTGCTGGTGGCCGTGGGCGAGTTTGTGTACAAGCTCCGCAAAACAGCAGAGCGAGAGCAGGTGAGCCCCAAGCCCTGGCCCCTGCACCGGAAAGGGAGGGAGAGAGGGAGGGGCTGATGCTGGGGGTCACACCTCCTGCGTGCCAGGCCCAAGGTAGTGTCTGACCCCATCCTCGTCAGAGCCCACCTGCATCCCTTCCAGCGGGAAGCCTGCCACGCCCACCTCTGCTCCAACTCTGAGCAAACCTCCCATCACAGTTGTTCATGCCAGGCCAAGCCCTATCATCTCCAGCCAGACCATGCCACAGCCTCCGGCCTGGCCTTCCTGCCTCCACACTTCCTCCCTGCCACCCACTCTCCAGCCACAGCCAGCACCCTGTTTAAAACTTGATTCAAACCAGGCCATTCCCCTGCATAAAACCCTGCAGGGTAATTATGGGAGCTGGGTGATGGTTACATGGGGGCTCATTATCCTGTTCTCTCTCCTTCTGCATGTATTTGGAAATTTCCATAATCAAAAGTTTAAAAAAGAAAAGGGTTAAGAGAGAGGTTCGGCCCAAGCATTCAGATGGAAGAACCTAGACTCCACCTGTCTGATTAATTCAAGCGTGGCTCTGGGTCCCGGGAGCAAATTAGAATCACAGGAAGAGAGTTTTTTAAGTGCTAATGCCCTGGCCTCACTCTCGGAGACTCCGTTTTAATTGGCGTGTGGTAGCGCCTGGCATTGGCGTCTTAAGAAAGTGTACGGCTGATTTCAGTGAGCACCTGAGCGGGGAAGGCCGCTGTGCTGGGGAAGCGCTGCTCACCACAAAGCTCAAAGCACTACGGGCCAGTGTGGAAAGCGATGGTGGTGAAGTCGTGTGTACAGGGGACCGTTAAAAACAGGCAGCTTTTACATCTGTCCAAAATGAAGTGGTGTCCTCTCTAACCAGTAAGCCTGAGTCAGCAGTGCACCCCATGGAAGTGGCCAAGGATATGTGTGGTTTTGTTTACAAAGATGTTCATTGACATGTTAATTATTTTGTGAAGAAAAGAGAAAAAAACACACAGGAAAAAAACTAAATGTCCAATAATCAGGAATGGCTGCAAAAATTACATTTAAAAAAAAAAACTCTTTAGGAATTTCCATTATAATTGGAATGAGCTCCAAATTCCACCAAAAAGCCTCCAGGATCTGGCCCTTGCCCACCCCTCTGACTTCCAGCTGCCCTCCCCGCCCCTCTTCTCTGCTGCACATACATCAGCCTCCTTTTGCGTCCTTAACGCACCCAACATGTTTCAGCCATGGGCCCTTGCACATGCTGTCCTAGCACCTGAAATGACCTCCCCCCAGAGTGCCATCTTCTCAGCATCATCTACTCATTCGGTTTCAGCTCAAATGTTACCTCCCAAGGAGCCTTCCCACCTGTCCCTGCTCCTAAACCCTCTCTGTCCCATGCAACTGCTTTATTCTTAACAATAGTTATCACTGAAAGCATTTGTTTACATGTTTATTATCTGTTTCTAGTCCATCATTAGACCACAAGCTCCCCGAGGACTGGGACCTTACCTGTCATTTTCCCTGCTGTATGTCTAACACCTAGAATGGTGCCTGGCACATAGTAGGGGCACAATAAATATTTTCAGAATAAAGAGAGGGAGGTGAGGGTGATGTCCTGTGTTTGGTGGGGGAACAAGAGGAAGCTTGGAGAGGTCCCTCAGCTGGTAAGAGGCAGAGCCAGATTTCAAAGCCAGGTCCTGTTCCCTGCATCATACAGCCTTGTACAAGCTGCCCGGTACTGATTCCCTGGCCTCACTGGGCAGCAGTGGTCCCCACTGCCTTCCAGTCAAGCTGCAGGACAACCTCTGCCATCATACACCTGCAGGCAATGCTGCACATTTGCTGTTGCTTTCGGTACTCACAGGGACCTAGGCCAGAGGAGGCCACTGCCACTCAACTGCCCTGCAGGGGCCTAGCTCCCCTTAGTTGAAGCCCTCCACACTTTCAAGTGTTTCCTAAATCCTGACTCTGAGCCAGGACTAGTGTGGGGGCTGGGCTCATGTGGGGGGGGGGGGGAGGGCGGGGGGGGCGGAGCTGACTGGTTCCTGCTCTCAGAATCTAGTGGAGAAAAGTCAGACAGGTCAACTCCTCAAACTTTAATGTATATGCCAGTCAGAGCCTCAGTGTGCTCATCTGTAAAATGGGTATAAGATGATACTATCTGCCCTACTATCTTTTTTTCTTTTTTCTTTTTTTAGTATATTTTTTATTGATTTCAACGAGGAAGGGAAAGGGAGAGAAAGATAGAAACATCAATGATGAGAGAGAAGCATTGATGGGCTGCCTCCTGCATGCCCCCAGGGGGGATCGAGCCCACAACCCAGGCATATGCCCTTGACCGGAAACAAACCTGGGTCCCTTCAGTCTGCAGGCCAACGCTCTAGCCACTGAGCCAAACTGGGTAGGGCTTAATCTCCAAACAAGAACGTGATGCTCTGTAGGCTGCTACACAAACTGGTCATCTTGCAGGGGAAAGAGGGTGGGTGGGATGAAGGGGTGACAGAGACCTAGTGGCCTGAGCACAGGCGCGGGAGGAAGAGCAGGAGTTGGCTGGAATTGCAGGGCCAGGCCTCACCCACCTGCTCTTTCTGTCTCGCTCCCACCGCAGCGTTCCTTCTGCAGCACGGTGGCCGACGAGATCCGTTTCGCCCTCACCTGCCAACGTCGGGTCAAGCACAAGCCGCAGCCTCCCATGATGGTCAAGACTGATGCCGTCATCAACATGCACACGTTCAATGACCGCCGGCTTCCGGGCAAGGACAGCATGACCTGCAGCACATCACTGGCCCCCGTTTTCCCCTGAGCACCGGTAGGGTGGGGACCGCAGGCCTGGGGGCAGGGTGGTGGAAAGCAAAGGAGACTGGAAGGCACGTCCCTGTCCCCACACTGGGCTTGGGGACCAGAGCTGCTGCCTGCCTATTGGGCCAACAGCCCTCTGCCCTCACCTACTGGGAAACCAGCAGGCCCCCAGGCCAGCTGCTTGAGCTTCATCTCGTCTTGTTTCTTCTGTGGGTTTCTAAAGCTGC
This sequence comes from Myotis lucifugus, assembly GCF_000147115.1. Taxonomy (NCBI): domain Eukaryota; kingdom Metazoa; phylum Chordata; class Mammalia; order Chiroptera; family Vespertilionidae; genus Myotis; species Myotis lucifugus. The sequence goes on from NW_005871518.1 coordinate 508,814, forward strand.
CAGCCAAGACAGCCAAGGCCAAAGGAAGCACATGCCTCTCTCAGGCCACGCCCACCTGCGCCTCCACCTTCCTCCACAGTCACAAGTTTCTGCCACGGCCCTGCAGGGGCCAGAGAAAATAGCTCTTTTATTGCCACTCCTTCCCCATCAGCCCAGTTCTTCTGGGGCTTGACTATGAGACCAGAGACACACACCCTGGACATGGCAGGGGTGTTCTCATTTGGCTGACAGTGGGACAGTGGGAGCTACAGACAGAGGATGGCCATCCACATGCCTGGGCAGAGGGAAGACCTCATCCCCCGGGGGCTGCTCACAGGCTTCTGAATTCCTGGATTTGGCACCAACCATGGTAGCCCCTATTTGGGCAAAGTTGAACGCAGAGAGCCCCATAGGGGAAAAGAGGAGTTTGGGGTCTGGGAGAGGCTGCCATTTTGAATTCTACGGTCAATGTCTAATGGCCACACTTCTTTAGGAGAGAGGGGGAAGGGTCGAAGCAAACTCTTCTCCACTTTCTGGCCAGAGGAGAGACAACCCCCTGAAACTCTCAAAAAAGACACCCAGAGACTCAGCCAACATTTGAGGCCCAGAGGAACAGTGGGTTCCATGGAAATCCCATAGGCCTTCACGTCATGGGATCTTACTTTGCTGGTTACCAAGCTGCTTTTCAGACCCTGATGGCATGAGGGAGCTTGGGCTGTTTGCCGTCCACTCATCAGCAACTCCCCATTGCTGGCCGGTTGGCCTTAAGATCCTTCGTCATCCTGGGAGAAGAGTAGCCTAGATCAAAGTGAAAGTCGATTCACCCTTCCTCAAAAGAGGGGCCCAGGTCCCAGGCACAGGCTAACTTTGTGGTAGATGGGAAAACTAGAAGGGCCCTAAAGAACTCCCGGCCTCCTGGTCTTGCCAAACCTAAAGATACCCCCCAAAAAATGAAGTTTTAGGGGGCAGGATATCATGGCTGGTAGAGGCTCCAAAGGTGGGAAGATAGAAGCTGCCTCTTGGAGAATTAACCAAAGACCCCAAACAAAGACACAAGGTCATCCTGGAGCCTGGTCTCTTGTCCAGAGCAGCTGGGACCTTGTAGGGCTTGGGGACTCGGCAGAGGAGTAGTAACAGGCGGGGTACCAGTGAGGGGTAGACCAGATGGCCTGTAGGTTCCAGCCAGCTGCAATGGATGTTCTAGAGGTCTGTGACTTCAAGCATCTGGGGAAAGAATGCGACATGGAAGGTTTAGGAGCAAAGTGTCCTTAAAGAGAACCTGATAGGGCCAGTAGGGCTTCCCACCGCCAAGGGCAGAGGGCATTCTCCCAGCAGGGGATGAGGACTGAATCTGGACGGGGACCCAAAGGCACCAGCCACCCCCTCCCACCTCTCTCCTGTTTCTGCTTGAGGAGCCTGGATAGGGAAGAGCTACATTTAGGTCTCAAGGACCGTCTCAGCTGGGGGAAAGGGTAAGCTCTAGCTTCCCCAGGGACTTCCAAAGCAGCAGAGCACAGTGGGCTCATGTGACAAGTACTGCCCCTCCTACAAATCAGAGCCGCTCCAGCAGGCTGTGTGCATGGGAGGTAGAAGAGGCCGGACATGCAGTGTAGCCAACACATGTAACAATAGGAAAAGCCATGCTGTCATGAGCTCCTGGGTGCAAGAGTATGTGGTGCATATATGTGTATCTGTGTCCTTGTATGTGTGAGTTTTGGAGGCTGGGGGAGAAGGACAGATTTGGACATATACAAAGTCCAGGGCATGCAATAATAGGGAATCCTTTGGGTTCTGGTGTGTGTGTGTGTGTGTGTATGTGTGTGTGTACACACGTGTCATGTGTGTGAATTGAGAATGAAGGAGACAATTCTGGACAAGCAGCAGAACTCCATACATGTAAAAATAGGAGAAGCCATGCCATAATGGGGTGCTGGTGAATATATATATATATATATATATATATATATATATATATACACACACAATTGTGTGCGTATGTGTGTGTGTATCTGCATGTGCATTTGTGCACCAATGGCAGAGGGTAGAAGACAGAATAAAACCTGCAGCATTGCCAAATATGTCTTAAAGGAGAAGCCATGTCATCAAGGGATCCACATGTGAGCATGTGTGCATAAGTGTGTGTGGGCTCATGTGTGCAGCAGAGTGGGAGAGAGGACAGAACCAGACAGACATGCAGCAAGGTTCATGCATGTCATGTGTGAGAAGCCCTGAGGAACTGGAGTTTGTGAGTGTATGTTTGTATGCTCACATGCGTGTTCAAGCACACACATGTTACAGCTCACTACAGGAGCAGAGATGGACAATCAGGAAGGCAGAGAACCAGGGAGACTGTTGGCACTTCTGTCGTGAGGAGAGATCTTTTGTCACAAGATTTGCAAGTCTGTCAGGCATAGGTACAGGGAGATTGTAAGGCATGGGCACAGGGAGACTGTCAGGCATGGGCACAGGGAGACTGTCAGGCATGGGCACAGGGAGACTGTCAGGCACAGGGAGACTGTCAGGCATGGGCACAGGGAGACTGTCAGGCATGGGCACAGGGAGACTGTCAGGCACAGGCACAGGGAGACTGTCAGGCACAGGGAGACTGTCAGGCATGGGCACAGGGAGACTGTCAGGCACAGAGAGACTGTCAGGCATGGGCACAGGGAGACTGTTAGGCACAGGGAGACTGTCAGGCATGGGCACAGGGAGACTGTCAGGCATGGGCACAGGGAGACTGTCAGGCACAGGGAGACTGTCAGGCATGGGCACAGGGAGACTGTCAGGCACAGGGAGACTGTCAGGCACAGGGAGACTGTCAGGCATAGGGAGACTATCAGGCACAGGGAGACTGTCAGGCATGGGCACAGGGAGACTGTCAGGCACAGGGAGACTGTCAGGCATGGGCACAGGGAGACTGTCAGGCATAGGGAGACTGTCAGGCACAGGGAGACTGTCAGGCACAGGGAGACTGTCAGGCACGGGCACAGGGAGACTGTCAGGCACAGGGAGACTGTCAGGCACAGGGAGACTGTCAGGCATGGGCACAGGGAGACTGTCAGGCACAGGGAGACTGTCAGGCATGGGCACAGGGAGACTGTCAGGCACAGGGAGACTGTCAGGCACAGGGAGACTGTCAGGCATGGGCACAGGGAGACTGTCAGGCACGGGCACAGGGAGACTGTCAGGCATGGGCACAGGGAGACTGTCAGGCATGGGCACACGGAGACTGTCAGGCATAGGCACAAGTCGGGGCAAAGCGCTTAGGAGCTTGTGGCTGGTGACTTCATTGCTCCAGGCAGAGTGCCCTGTTTGAAGGGGAAAATGCCATATATTTGCAATTTCCAGGTGACAGGATTCTAATGAATGCATTTGCCCATTTGTTCTCACCAACCACGGATACTAACCACTGTCCTTCTTCATCCAGTACCATTTCTTGGCACACACCCACATCCATGCTCATATCACACACACGTGTGTGCTTCTGTGTATAACACTTCATGGACATGTCATGTTTTTCTGAGGCTCTGCATATAGACAGACAGATGAGAGAAAGAAAAGGAAGGGCATGAGTAGAAAGACTTTTCATCAAATGAGTGAAGAATGGTGGATAGCAGAGGTACTATTCAGTGAGGGAAGTCCCCCAAGATACGGAAATGATTTGGGGGTTCCAAAACAGACATGGGATGACATGCTGCGTGATCTTTCTCCACATTCCAGCTTCTGTCCATAGATGTGGCTCATGTTCAATGTCTAGCTGATGTCCTATGTTTGTCTTCAAGACCAGCCCAGGGTTCCAAGTGCAGTGGAAACCACTTCTGCCCAAGTGTGAGCTGTGTCTCTCAAGGACTCCAGGTTCCACTACGTCTGGAGGAGTGGGGTGGGAGAAGGTCTTCCCAGCAAGGGGGATCCTGTGGAACTCAAGTTTAGGCCAGCCTGCCAGTGGGGTGGACTGAGCCACGCGGGTGCACATGGGCACATGCATAGCGGTGCTGGGGTGGGGGGCTGGGAGAGATGGGGAGTGTAAATGCTGATTTAGATGGAGCAGAAGGTGGGACTTTCCTGAGCAGGTTCTAGACTGTGCCTGCCTGGCCCCACATGCTGGCCCTAAACAGAAGAGTGCCCCACCTTCCACCTCTATCCCCCACCTCACACCAGTGCCTCCTCTCAACCTGCTCGAAGTGGCCAAACTAAGGGCAGCAGTGAGGGGACACACACAATAAGCCCTCCTTATCTCTCTCTCCCCCTGACCTGTCACTGGTGTTTGCTGGGACATAGCTCAGACCCCCATCACAGCCTAAACTCCACCTGGCTCATGCTGGCTCCCTCCTGGGCACAGGAAGGGGTCTCTAGCACCATTAGGTGAAGACTCCAACTGGCTAGAAGTCACTCTCCCTCTCTAAGCTCTCACAGGGCGGAAGTCAGAACAGGACAGTCAGAAGTCCCCCCTGCCTTCTTTTCCAGGGGGTGCTATGTGTGGGTCTGCTGCTGCTTCTCACCACTCAGCATGAAGCAGATCCCTCCCCGAGCCACCCCGGCTATACACACAAGCATCTGGAAACAGGCCAGACTCTGGCCCGCATCTGGAATGGTCCTGTGTGAAGCACCATCTGGGAAGGGCCTAGCTCTGGTCAAACAGCTATATGGACTTAACATCTGGGACTGGCCCAGCCCCCTAGACAGCTGCAGAAAATGAGCCCAATCTTGTAGACAGGTCTCCAGAATAGACACATCTGGAACAGTTTCCCAAGGGGGGTGGACACATCTGGAATGGGCCCAGCCGTGTGGCATGGTGGAAGGGTCCTGTCCTCTGTCCCCATGCCGGTTTGAATCAAGCCTTCATTCCAGTCCAGCTTTTGCCCTGGAGTTAAAATTTCAGAGCCGAGGCCATATGTGACGTCACAAAACTGTTTTTGGTAGAAGGTGAATGTTCTGTACAATATATATATGAATGTAAAAAGATATATATATGCTGTATATATATGTGTGTATATATATATGCACAGTGTATATATGACCTGTAGCCCATGTGTATATGCACTCCTCCCTGCACGTCTGCACACAGAGTGTACATAACCCAGCCAGTATGGGTGGGGACCAGGTGAGAGATGGGGGCTACAGCAGCAAAGTCTGGGACAGAGGCACCCTGGGCCAGGGATGCAGGGAGCCTGGTGGGGGTGGAGCAAGCCCTGAGGCAGACCCTGAGGAAGAGGGGGAACCCTGGAGGCTGGAGGATGGACCCTTGCATAGCAGGCGCCTCCTTGGGAGGAACGGGTGGGGGAGGAGCCTTGTCTCCCTCCGAGTGTCAGAAGCAGAACAGCAGGGCCTGTGATGTGGGAGCGATGTCACGCCAGTACCGGGCTCCCGAGACCTGCTCTAATGCCTGTCTGCACAATTGGCAGGCAGGTGTCAGGTTCCACCTGGAACATCCTCAGAGGCCTCTGTCGCCCACTCTCACCCGCACACCGGGCACAGCTCGTGGCTAGGGAAACGCTTTTTAAAGAGAATGGCCAGCATGCCAGTATGGTGTCCCGGTGCCCTCGTGATTGACCTGCCCCCGTTCCCTGCTTTCTAGGACGGACCTCAAGTCACCCCGCCGTGTGTCTCTACTCTACAGATCAAAGCTCTGAGGCCTCTGGTGCGGGGAAGCAGCTGTAGGCCCAGTGAGCCCAGTTAAGAGTGTGTCCCACCTCAGATCACCTCCCAGCTCCATTTGACCCAGAGGCCAGCTTCAGGGAGAGACTGGGGAGCTGGAGATGTGAGCAGGACAGTGACATGGGCAAAAAATGAGAGACCAACAAGGCACTTCCTGTCCCATCAGGGCCCACGCCATCTGTCTGCCTTCTCTCCCCTGCAGCACCACCCCAGCAGGGCGGTTGGCAGAGAGCCCCCCGGAAGAAGCTGCAGACCTCCACCCCTGCCCCTCGCACATCTGTCTGTTCTTTGCAATTCTGATCCCTTAGCTAGTGGTCCTGCCCTGTCACAGCCAGAGCATCTCTGGAGCATGCAGGCGAGAGAGATCGGAGTGGGCTTCTGTGTGGCCAGTGGCCTGCCCTCTGCTTCGGCCCCATGGGTCAGGCTGGTCTGCACTTAACTCTGGGTCTGCCCAGGGGTCCTGGACAGAGCACATCTGCACCCAGCCCCCTGAGGAAGGGCCTGTCACTGTGCTCCAAACCCCCTCCCCATCTCTGCCTGGCTGGGCCTCCCATGATGGGGACTTGGGTTCCCGGCCCCTGGGCTGAGCCCCCAGCCAGCACCATGCAAGACCCCTGGCCCGTCCCAGCACCCAGACCGGAGTGCCTGGACGCCCCCGCTCCCACACAACATGGTTCCCACACACTGGTCTCTGGGCCATTCAGGGGATGCCCTTTGTGGACATGCAGAATTTCTATGAATATAGTTTTTTGTAAACATTTTGTAACAATTTGGGTTTCATAGTAACTGTGTTACTTGCCAATCATTCTAGGCTAATGTAAATAAATTTCCAAACAAATCCGATTATTTTCCTTTTTAAGACACTGTGATATATCAAAGTGCACAGTTTGCTGTATGAAGTAATATGGTTTTAAATTTTAAATAAAGAAATGTTTCTAGAAAATGGGGCCCCCTTGAGGTGTGTTGTCTGCTTCTCTTCCCTCCCTAGAACCAGAGGGTGCTGGGCAGTGGAGTCACTGTGCCCTCTTCACCCAGGGATAACTGTGCCCCGGGCCAGAAACCCTGGTGAGGAGCAGGTGGGGGTGGCTCCAGCCCAGTCAGATCTGGAGGGTGTCGTGTCTGTCCTTGACCTTGTCTGACCTCTGCCTTCCCTTCTCATGGGCGTGTCCCTCCCCAACTCACCTCCAGCCACATCGCTTCCTGGGGCGTTGCCATGTCCTTATGTGACCCTGTCCCCGTGGCCACCGGTGGGGAGGCTGGGTGGGCCTCTATCTGGGCTTGGTTCATCAGAGGTCTTGCCTGAGTTTTGTCAAACAGGAAATGAGAAAACCATAAGTCAACTACCCCTAGAAGATGGAAACTGTACATATAAGAAAGGTACAGGGAGGACATTTAAAAAATTTTTAAATATATTTTTATTGATTTCACAGAAGAAGGGAGAGGGAGAGAGAGATAGAAACATCAATGATGAGAGAGAATCATTGATCGGCTGCCTCCTGCCCACCCCACCCTGGGGATCGAGCCCACAACCCGAGCATGTACCCTCAGCAGGAATCGAACCGAGACCTCCTGGTTCATAGGTCGACTCTCAACCACTGAGCCATGCCAGCTGGACTAGGCCAGGGCATTTTAAGCACGATGGGATTGAACATGGATGCTTACAAAATCAATGAAGAGACGAAGACACAAGGCCATGCTGGGCCTCCAGTGGCCGCAGAGCCGCACAGAACTGACGCACAGCAGCGGTCCCCTCTGAGACTGGTACTAGAACTGTGAGGTGAAAACCCAGCCAGAGCTGCAGTCCAGGGCTCCAGAAGCCTGGCCCGGGAGCTTGCTGCCACCACTGCCCCAGCACAGCTGCTTCTCATCACCGGGAAGCTGGCGATGGATACGGGAGTGATGCTCCATGACAGAAACAGACCCAAGTGGGCAGGAAGATGGCCTCTGTCTCGCTTCTGCCTTCCAAACTCGTGCAGACAGATTTAATTGGTAAGACTAATTCACATCCAGAACCCCCCACGCTCCCCTATGACATCATCACTAAATCACAGCTAAATTGAGCATTTCCTAGGTGACAAGTGCTATGCTAAGTTTTCGACACATTTTATATCCCTTCACTGTTGTCTCCGACCCTGATGCTACAGGGCCTTTCAGTCCACATGCACCACTTCTAATTGCCCGCAGAGTGACTGTGATTGGAGCTTGGGTCAGTCGGTCGCCTGTGGTTCAATCAGCTGTGACCAGAGTGAGTGAAAAGCCACATAATAAATCATCGTACCCGGGTTCTTGGCTTCAGGAGGGTTGAGAAAACCGGAAAGTTCCGTAGAAAGGTATGTGGGCTGGGAAGATTTTCTAAACGATGTACCCTCCTTTCCCATCGGCCGACAGGGCCAGGTAAGCCAAGCCCAGGCCTCAGAAACCCCTGCACGATGGAGAGGGGTTCAAGACCCAGCGGCTACCGTGTCTGGAAACTCTGGTCCAGCCTGGAGCCACAGCCCAGGCAGAGGCTTTGGGTCCAGGCCAGGTGAGAGGCAGGGAGGGGTCCTGGGTTGAAAGCACCTGTCAGACCCTAACCGGTTTGGCTCAGTGGATAGAGCATCGGCCTGCGGACTCAAGGGTCCCAGGTTCGATTCCAGTCAAGGGCATGGACCTTGGTTGCGGGCACTTCCCCAGTGGGGAGTGTGCAGGAGGCAACTGATCGATGTTTCTCTCTCATCGATGTTTCTAACTCTCTATCCCTCTTCCTTCCTCTCTGTAAAAACTCAATAAAATATATTTAAAGAAAAAAAATAATTTTTTTTAAAAAAAGAAAGCACCTGTCAGCCTCTGAGAGGCAGGTCCTTTCCTTAGGGGTGAACACAGTGGGGTTCCGGGTGGACTCCAAGACCAGCCCACAGGAGCGGGGTTATATGGACAAGAGAAAAGGAAGAGACCCAGTAGGAATGAGGTCCACAGTGGGGGTGAAGAAACAGAATAGCCACTCACCCATCTATCTGTCCCTCCGTCCACCCATCCTTTCGTCCACCCATTCATGCATCCATCCATCAAATCACCCACCTGTCTACCTATGTATGTCTTCCCATCCACCTGATTCATCAACCAGTTCATCTATTTATCCATCTACCTGTCTACCCACCCTCAATCCACCCACCCACCCATCCATCCATCCATCCATCCATCCTTTCACAGAGTTAAACAAATGTTTTGTGTATGAGTCCCAGCTCTGCCACCTACTAGATGTATAACTTTGAAAAGCAACTTCACATCCCTGAGGCTCAATTTCCTCATCTATAAGATGCATGATCCTAAACCCCCTCCATCACCTCTTGTAGAATGGTTGTGTGGGTTACACGAGAAAAAGGCGTGTTAAGTACTTGGCACAGGGCTGGGTGTATCATAAGCCAACAATAAGTGATAGTAATTTTTATTAAGAAAACGGAGAATGAGGAGAAGGAGAATTAGGACCTCCTATATGCTGAGCCCTCTGGGAATAGAGTAGTGAGCAAGGAAGCAAGACTCCTCCCCCAGGGCTCGGAGCCTTGGCCCAGAACCCCATCTGTGACACTCAGGGCTCAGCCAAGCCTCTCGGGATACTAGGGTGGCCCTGAATATCTCTGGGTTGGGCAGAGAAAGAAAGAAACTTCCTTGGCCCCCCAGCCTCTCTGAGGAGCCCCTGACTCTACCTCTCAGAGCCCATCTCCACCTGGGTGGCCCTCACAGACACTGAGCTCTCTCTCTCCCCAAGGAAGAAAATGGAACCCACATTACCAAGCACTTAGCATCAGGCAAGCGTCACTGTGAGCACTCTCTACCCACTTCCCAGGGACTAAACATGGAACCCCTGAAGCAGGCACGGTTACATCCCATTTTACAGCGAAGGAAGCAGAAGATCAGAGAGGTAAATGGACTTGCCCATTTTGACTGCCAAGGGAGCTCATGTGAGAAGGAGAGAGAAAGCTTGCCATGAAAGCATATGTTAAGTGTGAAGCATCAGGCTTACTATTTGTGAGGGTCCCTCTGTGCTTGTCTGTCAGTTTCCCCTTCTCCCGCCTCCCCCACGTGCAGTGAGCCAGGAGCAGGAGCAGGTCAGGACCTCAGAATTCTGGGGATGCGAGTCCCCATTCTGAGAGTCAGGTGGGGCCAGGGCACGCGCTCCCCCGGGGCCTTGATGGCACTTCCTTGGAAACAGAAGCTGAGTGTTTAAGAAGCATCTGTCATTATGGAAACAGAGTTGCCAGACCATTTTTTCCTTTACTATTTTTACTGCGATTTCATTATCTTATGCAAATGAGGCCGCAGAAGAAGTCTTTCTGCAGGGTGGCCCATGCTGGGACCAGCCCCATCCAGGGATTTATTGCTGCCTCGGCCTCCAGACAGCTCAGGGATGAGGAGGCCCCGTGGAGAGGGTTTCTGGAGCAGCCACCCTGCCCTGGAACACGCTGCTTCCTGCCAGACAAGCCCCCAGATCCTCCCTGTGTCCCAAGAGAGCCCTGGTCCCTTATTTCCAAAGATCTAAGTATCGGCTCAGCCTGGCTCAGGCTCTGTCCCCAATTCCTCAGTAGTTGGGGCCCCTTGAAGACTGAGCTGCCAGTACCCAGAGGACAGAGGAGGAAAGACGGGAAGCAACAGGGCTTCATCTCCCAGGGGACCTCTGGGAGCAGCAGGTAATATGCTGCTCTGTTTCCCATTCCAGGGGAGAGAGCTGGGAGACCTACACACTAATCTTTGGGTCAGGCTGGTCCCAGGTTTTCAATCCTCGGTGCTTCTGGCAGGCCGCAGGCCAAAGGCAGGACAAAGCTTCAGGGAGAGCAATGCAGGTGGTGGCAGTAGGAAGTTGGGCATTTTGTGCAGAAGTGATAGGATAGGAGATCCGTGCAAGACACAGCACCTGCTGCGACCCCATGTTAGCAATGAACAGCCGGAGGCTTAAAGAGACCGGTAACCTGCCCAAACTCCAGTGAGTAAGCCGAAGGGCAGAGTTCACTGTCTCCTGGCCCTCTGCCCCTCCTACAACACAGGCTCCCGGGCTCCTGCCCGTGCCTCCCCCACGCTCCTTCCTGCAGCTCTGGCCTCACTGAGCACCCCACAATCCCTGCAAGTTCCAGGCATCTCCCGGCCATTTCCTCATGGTGAGGTGTGCTGGTGAGGCACATACTCTCCCCGGGAGTCCAGCAGCTTCCAAATGTGGAGAGCTTTTCCTCCAGGAGGTTGCTGCCTCTGTCCCTCTGGCCTAAATCCTCTACTTCGAGTTTGCAGTGAGGATCCGCTTCCCTTCCTCCTCCCCAATCCGGCCTCAAGGCGCTGAGACTTCTCTAAACTCTGATAAAGCACCCTTTGGCCCAAGCATTGCATAAGAGCCTCTGCCCTGCACTCAGATGTCCTTCTCGGGGAAGTCTGACTCAGCCCCACATTCCCAAGGGCCGGGCAGTGAGGAGACAGAAGATGTGGAAACCACACATTTCCCAGCCCCACTCACCTATGGGGGAGGATGAGGTCCAAGAGTCGCCATACCCAAATGTCAGCTCAATTCTGTGCCCTCTGCATACCCCTAGCCTCCAGCCCCCTGCCAAGTCCAAGGGACAGACCCCCTCTGCACCCAGAATGGCCCTTTCATCTGATGATCAGAGGCTTGAGAGCTCTTAGTGCTCCGCTCTTTCCAGAAGTTGTCATTAATAATAATCCTATATAATAAAAGTCAAGTAAAAGAAATGGTGGAATGACCAGAATGACTAGAGACCAGAACACTATGGCCCCTCGCCCAGGCTGGCCTCGCCCCCCAGGGAGCAGTTAGGGGCAATCAGGCAGGCAGAGTGGTTAGGGGCGATCAGGCAGGCAGGAGAGCAGTTAGGAACCAGTGGTCCCAGATTGCGAGAGGGATGTCTGACTGCTGGTTTAGGCCCGATCTGCAGGGATCCCTGCAGGATCGGGCCTAAACCGGCAGTCGGACATCCCCTGAAAGGTTCCGGATTGCAAGAGGGTGCAGGCTGGGCTGAGGGACCGCCCTCCCCATGCACGAATTTCATGCACCGGGCCTCTAGTAATGATAATAAGAATATGATGGTAATGATGATGATGATGATATGCTCCAGCTAGATGAGTGACAACACCAGGCCTGACACTGTGCTTAGCACTTCATATACCTCATGTCACAGAATTCTCACCACAACCCTATGAGCTCTGGGAGGTTGTCCCCAATTTACAGATGTGGAAACTGAGGTTAAGAGAAGTAAAACAACTCTCCTCCAATCACCCGGGAAGCATCAGAATGAGGCCCCCAGGATGGGACTTCTGTTCCATAGATTTGATAAATGAGTGAACGAGTAAATGAATGAGTGAATCAGAAAACAGTCAATAATCAATGCTGTTTCCATACACTGGGGAATTTCTATGCTTATAGAAAAAACAAATCCAAACTTGATTGGGCCAAAAATGAGAATTACTGATTACAGTCGCTTGCAGGAACAACCTACCATTTATGCCTAATTGTAGTGCAGGCCAATAACAATTATGCACATCAATAAATGTGTCAGATTAACTTGGTTGTAAGTTTTACTTGATTGCAACGCTTAACCCTGTTGTGGCTGCTCAGACTTGGGAGGCTACGGCCATTCCACCCAGTTCCCGTGGTTCCTTCCGGAAACAGGGAGGGCCGTGGGCAGCGGGAGGGAAGTGGGAGAGAAAGAAGCGTCCCTGCCCCGCGGCAGCGCGTCTGCCCTGGCACGCTTGGAGAAGGCAGTTTGGCAGGGGGTCTTTGCAGGGCTTGCAACGTCACAAGCCTCCCTACTTTTCCTCGGTGCCAAAGGCAGCTTCCTAATTAGAACATCCATAACCCTCAGCATCTGCTCCAAGAGAATTCAGCTGCTCTAAGATGGAGAAGTCCATTAACTTTATTGCACAAAACGTCGGACGTGCTTTTAGACAGAGGATCACTGCCAAGTGAGATAAACTGCAGGGACCTGCCAGAGGGACAGACCGGAACTTTCTGCGGTCCCCAGCTGGGTCCTCGGGACTCCCTCCTCTCCCTGCCTGATGCCCTGGGGGGTACTGCGTCATCCTGCGAGGCAGGAGCTGGGGAAATTGTGAATTTCAAATACAGGTGTAGCCCGAGCACCCTGGCCTCGTCATGCACGCCGCAGCCTGCTGAATGTCAGCTCCAGACAGGCACCATCTGACTCCCAGAATGCATCGGGATTCCCACCCATCGTTGGGGAAGCTCGTTCCCACATCAGCAGGAGTTGGATGAGCTGGTGTCACCAGAAGCAGTGGAGCGAGGTGGCGAAGAATGGGCTGTGGAATCAGTTGTTTCTGGGCCTGAGTCTCATGCTTTGCCACTTGGGAGTTGCTGTGTGACCTTGCAAGGGCGACTTAACGTCTGGGGCTCTCCCATAAACAGGCTGAGTCACACCCTCCTCTAGGCGGGTTAAATGAGATGATACCGGAAATGAGATGATGCCGGAATCTTGGCGCAGTCCCTGGCTCTGTGAATGAGAGCACCCTTTCAACGTCTCCTGCGTGGAAATGGAGAGGAGGCAAAACCCACCTAGTGTGCAAGGGAGAGTAAACAACAGTTTGGAGTCAGGGAACCCTGGGTTCTAACCCCAGCTCTATTGCTTATCTTGGTCTCCTGGGCCCTCGGTTTTCTCATCTGTAAAATGGGGCTGATAGTCCCTGTCCTCAGGAGAATCAAGAAGACAGGCAAGGCTTTGAGGCCACTAAAGGGATGTTCAAATGTGCAGCATTATTGCTCCTGCTACTTTGGTTGTCAACCTAATGCCTAGTGCTCCCTGGGACATGCCAGGCCTAAGGTTGGCCACTAGCTGGGCCCTCCCCCAGGTCCCCAGCCTCGCCTCTGCTTCTGCACACCCAGACCACAGCCCCACCTCATCCTGAGCAGCCCAGATCCCCACAGGGAGCAGCCAGCAACCTCCCAGCCTTCACGAATATCTCAAGTGGGCCTCCTGGGTGGCCTTTCTCAGACTCAGATTCTTCTTAATATGAATAATTAGCAGAAACAGTTTGAGGGGGAGGCAGCAGCCACAGAAATCGACCCCGGTGATTTCCGAGCCTCGGGGAGAGCCCAGTTTCGCTCCAATCCTGGTGCTGTAAATTCCCATCAAGCTAAGAAAATATAGTGCAATTTAGAAACACTGATACGGCAATAAAACACAGATCTCCGGCAAATGGAATTCGGCAACATCTAAAAATGGAGCCATACATTACTCCGCTTGCTAACTGCCTCCGGGGACGTGATGCTGGGAGAAGTGGGGGGGTTTTATGTTCAAGTTGATCTTTCTTTTCTGGATGAAGGCAGGGCCACCCACAGCTGGGCCCTAGGTGGCCCTCTGGGGTAGGCCTCCTCCGTGGGGCCAGAGAAGGGCCCGAGGAGAGCCCCCCAGCCAGAGAGGACCTATGGCCCGGGCTCTGCTCCCCAGGGGCTGTTACTGATGGGAGCATTTCCAAAGAGTGGGAAGGAGGGAGAGAGGGAGAGAGAGAGTTGCTATGTGCCATTTAGTCCTCAGAAGTGACCTTCAAGAGAAATGTGATTGTCCTTATCTCATCAGATGAAGAAACTGACCATCAGAACCAAAGAGACTTGTTCAAGGTCACTCAGGGGCAAGTGTAAAAGCTGGTTTGAACCCATGCCTGTCTGCCTCTTTCTATTCTACATGCTGTCTTATCCCCAGCTCAGAAGTCAGCCCTTTACAAAAGCTAAAACTGAGCCAAGCACCCACTGCTCATTGCCGTCTGAGAGTGTATACAGGACCGCAATCCACAAGTGGGGTTTATCACTCAGCTTACCAGGGACATCAGCCCCACTCTATAACTTGAGAAGCAGGGATAGGCACACTCATACAGTCCCCTGCCCCCCAGGCAGAAGGTCAGGGAGACCAGGGTCCCTTGGGTAGGATTGATGAGTAGAGGGCAGAGCCATAGCTCCCAGTAAACCCCCCAGTAAACCCAACACACCTCTACTTCTCCCGATAGAGGCCAAGGGGTTTTCCTGTGATCTCTCTGGCCTAGGCATACCCTCTTCCCTCCCATCAGCACACTGTCCCCTCTAATCAGACCAGCCTCCTCACTGAATCCATTCCATCTCTCTCTCTCTCTCTCTCTCTCTCTCTCTCTCTCTCTCTCTCTCTCTCACACACACACACACACACACACACACACACACCTCATTCCAGGCACCACTTTTGCCTGGCTATGTGCTCCGCCAGACTGTAAACCTGTAAACTCCATGGCAGCAGAGGCTGGTGTGCTTGTGGCCCTTGCTGACTTCACTCAGGATTAGGACACTCTGGAGGCAGCTTTCGAGTACTCCCCTGGGTCCAGCATGCCCTGGGGCCTGGAGCCCATAAAGGACAGCAAAACTAAGGCGGCCTCTTTGGAATTTGTGTGTTGAGCATCCCAGCTCAGGAACCAGACAAACCCGGACTTGAATTTCAGCTCTGCACCTACTAGCTGTGAGATAACTTGTGGAGTGACTTAATTCCTCTAAGCCTCCGTTTCCTCATCTGTAAAATGCAGTTAATTAAAGGTCCTACCTGGAAGGGGAGCTGCAAGGATTTAGTAAGATGATACATGTAAAGAACTCACCACAATACTTAGCACATCGTAGGTGAGCCATGAACTGTAATTGCATTAGTCAGGATAGGCTAGGATATGCTGCAATAACAAACAGTCTCAAAGTCCTGGTGGCTTAGCATACAATGTTTATTTCTCACACACATTTGTTTCTCTGTGGGTCTGGCAGCTATCTGGGGTGCTGTCTTCCAATGTGGAAATTGGTGATCTAGGCCAGCAGTTGCCAACCTTTCGGACCTCACGGACCACCAGTTGGTGACCGCTGAGCTAGGCTACTTCGATCATGTGGCTCCACCATCTTAACACAGGCCTTCTCCATAATTCATTGACAAAGTAATAAATGGACTAAAGAATCATATAAGTGCTCTTTACAGCCTGAAAGTGCCACACATTCCTGCCACTCACGTTTCATAGACTAAAACTAGACACATGACTCCACCTAACAGCAAGCAAGGGGAGGGGTGTGTCTCCCATGCACCTGGGACGGAGAAAGGAACTGATATTGCCGAGCACAGTAACATCTTCCACCATCCTGAAGTCCTCTGCCCTGTTCTGCACTCATATATGGTTTGTTTTCCTAGACCCAGAGCCAGCTCACACTCTGCCTAAGACTTTCATAATCTCTCCTTCATTTCTGTCATGGGTCCTGCAAGCTACCCCGCTGCCCCTGCAGCTGAAGCCCAGCCCTGCCCAGAAAGCTGGTTCTTGCAGAGGATGGGCTATTTGCAGCTCTCCCAACCCGCTCCTCTGGCCCCTTTCCACCCACTGAAGAGCCCTCGTCAATTTGTTGACAGCACAGAATTCAGGCCTCCAGCATCTGATTACAACTGTGCCTCTGACTGTCAGGGATAAATGTCTGTTGTCTTTAGGAAGGTCTATGTTGATGGATGTGTCAGCCAAGACAGTGGTGGCAAACCGGATCCCTCCCCAGTGAGACGTCTGTCATTTGTGGACAACTCAGATGGTTCCAGCTCCTGGCAGAACTCAGGCTCCTGCAGCTAGTGGAGGTAGGACCAGGGGCAGATATGGGGTGTAGGAAAAGCAGGGAACCAGAAACTAGAAATGAGTGACCCCTGTCAGGGAGGATGACGTGTGAAATGGAGCCGGCGACCCAGAGGGGAAACTATTCAGAAGATGCCAAGCAGTTGGGCTGCGGGAGACAATGGAGGTCCCCCAAAGTGGGATCCGGCAAACCTAACAAACACAGGGACCAGAACACAGTGCCAGATGGTCTTTGGAAATGAGATTTGAATCCTGGTTCTACCACCCAACAGCTGTGTGTCCTTGGGTTAATTGCCCAGCCTCTCTGAGCCTCCTCATAAACCCATGCTCAGAAGCCCTGCCTGTGAGCTTCTTGTGAAAGTGCAGTGAAATGGGTATGAAAGCTGATCAGCGGTTGGGAGAGCACAGAGCTTGGTCAGCAGCAGGGCCTCAATCAGGGGTAAGTGGAAGCCTGAGAGGGAGACAGATGCCCATCCCGGACATGCTGGGCCACTACAGTAATCAAAGTAGGTTCTCCGCCCAGGTCACCTTCTCCTGGATGATGCACTCATCCTTCTGCCTCTGTGCGTGTTGGCTGGTAATAGCTCCCACCGTCCCCTTTTCAGCTACTCCCTCACCCATGAGGTTATATTTCCCATCTCCCAGCACCTGGGGCAGCTCGCAGCCAATGCCAATGACCTCCAACATGGTCCTTAAGATGGGACCAACTCCGCAGCGTTCTCTGTGCTCCAGAGCTGGGCAGTGGACCAGCCTGAAGCTAACTCCTGCTGAGACCATGGCCTTGCCCCTGCCTTAGGCGGCTTCTCCACTTCCCTTCCACAAAGAGCATTGGAGTCCCCAGATCAGGTTCTGCTTCTAGATAATCTGATCGAGACACACACCAAGCAGGAGTCCAAGAAACACGATCTAAGGTCCTGGGGCGGCCTGGAGTTGCCCATGACCTAGGGCTGGTCCAGGCTGAGTGGCTAGATGGGCCTCATTCCTAGACCCTGAGCTCTGTACCCTCAGATGAACATTGATCTCTTGCCTGGGAAGCCTGGCCCAGAGCTGGGTGGGTCAGACATTTGGTATGAACCTCAGGGACGCGCGAAAAAGAAACTCACAACCCTCCCTCTTTCTGTATTTATTGCTCCATTCATTGAGGCCTGATCCCCGTGTACTTAAACAGGATTTGAGAAGCTTAAAACTAAATGCACTTGAAGGGGAATGGTTGTAAAAGCAAAATAGCACAAAGACTGTATCAAAGGAGCGAAATGTGTTTATTTCCTTGGAGGCGAACTGGGATAATGAGGGCAGAGCTTCTTACTCAGATCGTCAGGAAAGCGGGTTGTTGGAGACAAGGCCCCCGAGGAGTCAACAGATCCCTCCGTTCCCTGGAAAGTTCCTTCCGGAGTTCTAGGTCCCTCTCAGATGCTCTCCCCATCTAGCCCCAGAACTACGGGTGCTGCCTGTAGACAGGGGAGGCGGAGGATCCAGCTCCATCCCGGCACTTTACGGGACCCGAGGAAAGTCCCCTCGCTGTCCGGGCATTCCGGGCCCTTCGGCAAAAGGACAGGGTTGACACTGAAGATCTCGGGGTCTCTCTAGCTCTCATGCTCAAGAGCTCCCTCTGAAAACACCCGTGGCCAGCAGCCCCCGGGGCCTCTGGCAGGTGGGGTGTGAATTTGGCATGCCCAGACCTGGGGTGAGAGGCACGGGCACCAGGAGATGCTGAGGGCCCACAAGTGAGTCGGGAACTGCTGGACAAGGGCCAGGGGAGTGGAAACAGGCTCCAGCTGAACCGGAGATGAAGGAAGCCCAGGAGAGGGGGATCCAGGCAGGAGAATGGAGGGGCCACCTGCCATCTCAGAAGAGGGCTGGAACAGCTGAGGAGCCGGGCTGCACTGGGAAAGTTTGGCCTGAGCTGGGGTGACAGCCAAGAGCAACAAGCAGAGAAATAGAGGACCCTGTCTGGGCGGAGGGGGCCTACCGCAGGCAGAGAGGACCTGGGGCCCTGGCCGAGGGCTCCAGGGTTCCAGCCTCTTCTTGGTCACTTAGCAGGGAGCAGGCACCATGCTGAGCACTCCCACTCAGTCCTCCCAGCCCTTTGAGGTGGATCCCATCACTACCTCCATCCTAGAGGTGAGGCAAGGATTCAGATGCTGGCCCAAGGTCACTCAGCTGGTCGAAGTCAGAGTTGGGTTGTGACCCTGGTTACTTCTGACTCCAAGCTCTGCACCCTGCCTTCCTCAGCCTGACTCTGGGTCCCAGGCCTGGGAGCACCCAAAAGGAGCTGGGCCCTGCTTTGCAATCTCCCCCAGTTTAGATGCCACTTCTGCATTCTAACTTGCCATTGGGAGCTAAGCCCTGAGGGCCCAGTCGGGGAATGTAAGGCCCTGGATCAGGCCTGCGATGGGGGGAAGAATTGGTATCCACGGATGTCAGCCTGTCAGCAGGAGCCCCTAGCCGATCTAGAGCCTGACTCCACCCCACATCAAGCTCTCTGCCCTAAGCATTTGCATCCCCAGGAACAGCGAGTCTGCCTCTGAGTCCCAGGGCAGCCATTGGCGTTGGCTGTGAGCACCTCTAGTGCCCTGTTGGCGCAGGGGAGACATAAGCGGCATCTGCCACTTGAAAAGCATTTCTGAGAAGTGCAGAGGCGGCAGGAGTGTGCAGAACTGTCTGGGTGCGGGGATTAGTAGGCTGGTTCGCGTCACTCTGCAGGCAGCCCGCTCCGGGCACTCAGAGACAAACAGCATTTCACAAGGAGCATCATCCAGGAGCACAGCAGCCCTCGAACCTAAACCCAGAGAGGCCATGGGAGACAGTGGATGTTCTCTGGGAATGGCACCTTCCAGGCCAGGCGAGCAGGGTCCCTGAGGACCCAGGGGCACCAGGGCTCCGCCCAGGCTGGGGCCTGACATTGGCGGCCACCCCCCTGGCCCTCTGGCTCTCCGAGAGCCCCAGTGACCAAGATGGCAGGCCATGCAATTGGTAATGTCTTACCCCTCCCAACAGAGGGAAACTGAGGTTCAAGTGAGAGAAAGTAATGACCAGTGGAGTTAAGAACATGAGGCACTGGCCCACTCTGGTTGGTTCAAATCTTAGGTCTACCACCTTCTGGCTACGTGTCCTTGGGCTAGTCCTTTGACCTCTCTGAACCTCACTGTTCCCACCTGTAATATGGGAGAAATACTAGTACTTCTCCCAGAGGTCACTTGGGAATCAGGTGAGAAATGTAACTGATGTGTCAGACCCATAAATCCTGATATGCAATAGCTTTGGTTATTAGATTATTCAGGTCAATTCAGCTCAATATTCATTGACTACTTGGTTGAATTCATTAAAGTATATATAGTCATAATAAGCCAATTCTTTTCTCTTGGTTAATGATAATGTCAAATTTTTCCCTCTTGGGCAACTTGCTCTAGTGTTATGTGGATGCAGATACTAGACTATAAAACCCTAGGAGGGCAGCGCCACCCCAAAGTCACTGTCCCCTCCACCCCACCTTCACTCCATCCTCACACTAAGAGCCATTCACACATAGGGCTCTGCCCCTACTGGACTCCAGGGCTCCTGCGGGAGACCAGGTGGGGGTGGACCAAGCTCAGGAGGTCAGAGGCTGGAGGTCAGCACCCAAAGACCAGAAGTTGGGGAGAGCAGGGACAGGTCAGAGTTGGGAAGTGACCCTCAAGAGGTGAGAGATCAGAGGTGAATTTGGGGAGATACAAAGTCAGAGAGGAGACTCAAGAACCAAGGACTAGCAATGACCCTGAGAGGGCAGGACTGCAGGGGAGAGTTGGAAGGAAGAGCTGAAACGGGATTCCTTGAGGGCAGCTGTTGGAGGCAAGCATCAGTAGGTCAGGCTCAGAGGTCAGAGGGCGGAGGTGAGGTCAAATATGCATCTCAGAATCTATGTCAGTTTCCTATTGCTGCTATAACATTTAACACAAAGTAATGGCTCAAAAGCAACACAAATTTATTTTCTTGCCGTCTGGAGGCCAGAAGTCTGAAATCAGCTTCATGGCTCTGAAGTCAAGGGGTCAGTAGGGCTCTAGGGGAGAATCCATTTCCTGTTCTTTCCAGCCTCAGAGGCCCCTGCTCCCTCGTCGTCACAGCCCCCTCCACTCCTCAGTGCCAGCCGCG
>NW_005871518.1:529660-579505 GCF_000147115.1 Myotis lucifugus
CAATAAAAAACAATACATGTATTTAAAAAAAAACACAATACATATATGTAAGTGAACATTGAGATAAGGAGACATGAGGGCAGAAAAGTTTAGAGCATGGTGTCAGGATAAAAAATACAAACCATAAATTACTAGGAGGAATTTGGCGCCAGGCCACAGCAGAGGGACATGGGATCTGTCACTGGACTTGGGGGTCCACGAGATAAAAGTAAACGTTGCCTCCATGTTCTTGGCCCAGAGACCGCAGAGCCATTTGAACGCCCTAAAAGCCCTGCCCCGGCCTGCAGCCTGACGCCTCAGCAGACAGAGGGAAGGGACCCAGACCCTGGGCCCCAGCGAAGGGCCTGAGCCTGCAGGGACAGCTTCCCTCCCTGGCCTTCCAGCTGGGACCAGCCCACTGGGCCAGTGCCTCTCATCCAGGGCAGTCGCTGCCCTGCCCCGGTGGACCTACTGAGAGTCAGAGCGGCGAGAGGGAAAGGAAGGCACATTTACTGAGCTCCTACTGTGTGCCAGGAACTTATGCCACCCCTTTAAACTCCCAACAACACTTTTCCACGTGGGTCTTTGCTGCCCTCTCTGCCTAGAATGTTCTTCCTCCCACTTACCATTAAACAACTCCTCACATCCCTCGGGTTCAGCCTGGATACTGTTTCCTCCTTAGAGGTTCCCCCTGACCCTCTGCTTCATGCTCCCCATCATTCTCTCCCAGAAACCATTTCCTGTCCCTTCCTAGCACGCGTCACAGTGTATGATGCTTTGTAAGTGGTTGTCAGCTGTGCATGTCTGCCTTCTCTTTTGTGCTCTGTTTTTTTGTGTGTCTGCAGCATTCATGGCAGTGCCTGGCACAGTGATGGCGAACCTTTTGAGCTCGGCGTGTCAGCATTTTGAAAAACCCTAACTTAACTCTGGTGCCGTGTCACATATAGAAATTTTTTGATATTTGCAACCATAGTAAAACAAAGACTTATATTTTTGATATTTATTTGATATATTTAAATGCCATTTAACAAAGAAAAATCAACCAAAAAAATGAGTTCGCGTGTCACCTCTGACACGCGTGTCATAGGTTCGCCATCACTGGCCTAGCACCTAGTAGGGGCTTAGGGAATACTGGTTGAAGGAGTCAAGGACAGAGGAAGAGATCATTTCTGCTTATCTGATATATCTCGGAGAAATGAGGTCACTTACTCAGGGTCACACAGCAAGGAGGAGCTGGAGCCAGGATTTGAGCCCAGACTGCCTGGCTCCAAAGTCCACTCTCTTCTGTAGCATCTGCTGCCCTGAGGGGAGCAAACCCCAGCCAGGGATGTGTAGGTAGGGACAGAGGAGGAGGTGGCCTGGTGCAGATCCTGGTGATCTCTGGCAGCTCCAGTCAGGAGGAGGGAAGAGCTGTTTGGCTCTGAATCAGTCCTGCCACAGGAAGAAAGGGACTCCCTTGCACTGCGAGGGACATTTCCTGCCACCTGTTACTCATAAATTCTAGAAACAGCTATTGAGCGCAGAACACTGAGCTTGGTGGCAAAGACCCAACAGTGAGCAGGACAGAGGTTGCCCTGCGTCTGGAGACTTTGGGACCCAGCAGGACGCTCCCACACCTGCTCCCAGTGCTGCGCAGCAGCAGCGATGCTTAATTTTCAAGACTTTTCAAGCTGACTGTTCAACAGTCATTATTGCTCAACCGGTTTGGGCTCAGTAGATAGAACGTCAGCCTGTGGACTGAAGGGACCCGGGTTCAATTCCGGTCAAGGGCACGTACCTAGATTGCAGGCTCAATTCCTGGTCTGGTCAGGGCGCCTGCAGGAGGCAACCAATCAGTGTGTCTCTCTCTCATATTGATGTTTTTTGTCTCTCCCCTTCCTTTCCACTCTCTCTGAAGAAAAAAAAAAATCAGTGGATAGGGATTAAAAAAAAAATCCTTGGGTGAGGATTAACAAAAAACAAATAAAATAAAAAAAACATAATTTTTATTAGAAATTAAAGTATGTAAACTCACAACTAAATAAACTATATTGTAAATAAAGGTAATAGATGTTCACCATTCATTGCATCTTAATTATCTTACTGATATCTATGATCTTCGGGTTATTTGCATCCATCGAATCTGGAAATACCAGCTAATGACGTATTGCCACAAATCTCTTCCCAACCCCATGTTCAGTGAAGTCACGTTTGTACTTAGAAATTGGCGGTATCTATACCATGGAACCTGGTAAATGCTATACATCGGAGTTTTTTGTTTATTTGTTTGTTTTGTTTGGCCTGGATTTTTTGAGAGCCAGTTGCTAACCATTCCCCACTCCACAGTCCAGACCACCTTGGGCCATGCTGGCTCTCCGCTGATGCTGAGTGGCCGTGATTCGAGGTGGGAGGTGGGGACCTTGGCGGGAGAGCATCCGGAACCCTCACTCCCGCCTCACTGGCCTGTGGGTGAGTTCACAGACATGCAGGGCCTCGGTTCCCTGCCTCCTCACCTCCTGGGATAAAATCTAAGCCTGGCGGCTCGATCCGAAAACAGCTGTTCTCACAAAGCTTTCAGGCTTATTTCCGATCCCAGACACAGCTGGACCACAGCTCCACGCCGACATGTAACTAACTTTCACTTTACTCACATTCTCGGGAAAATTGACGGTTTTCTGCCGTTTTATTACACTTGACGATAATTTAAAAGGCAGGTTTAGTGCATCCATAAAACCGACTTTGCAACAAGCTTGCGATGGTAGGGAAATATATTTGGCCGGGGCCTATTGGTTGTTGTAAAACAGGCCAGAGAGGGCCCTCCAGAGGGCTGGACCCACCAACATCCCCCCCTCCCCTTCTCCCGGAACCCCAGCCCATCACTGTCCCATTTCTGGAAGGGTCTGGGCCAGCCGGGGTCTTTTCCCTGCACATCCCCATCTCAGCCTGAGCCGGTCAGCCCCTGAGTCCATCCCGCTGCAGGTTCTGGGACAGCCGTGCACCGAAGGCTCTCCCGAGGCCTCTCAAGGGCAACACTGGCTTCCGAAAAGGAATTTATAGGCGGCTAATCAAAGCTTAATTACAGCAGCTCAGCGGGCGACAGCAGGAACTCAGGCCAGAATGGTTTTGCTAGGAAACTTTTTACGAGCTTAAGCAGAAGCAGCAAATTAGCAGGAATGAGAGGAAAATTGTCCTGCCTTAACCGTGTCCTCGAACTGGGGATCAGCAGAGTCACCAGCAGAATGTGGCTCTGGGAGGACCGGGGAGGTAGAGTTGGGGTGGGAGGCGCCCGGGGTGTGGTCCCCCAGGGCCAGTGGATTGAACCCATGTGACCTGTGCAGAAGCAGACGGCCAGCACCTTCCCCCCTCACCTCCTCCATGGCTGAAGGCCACACAACCATGTGGCCTGCAGTCTCTCCTCACTCTCAGGCATCACCCTACCCTCAATTCTCAACTCCTTATACATGCTTCTGTTCAATAAACCTTCCCGCCTTCCTTACGCCGTACAGTGGGGCCTTGACTTATGAGTATCCTGACTAACGAGTTTTTTGAGATACCAGCTGTCTCTCAGCTGATTTTTTGCATTGAGTTGATAGAGTAATTTGAGTTAACGAGCTCCTTAACGAGCTCGGTCTCGGAACGAATTAAACTCGTAAATCAAGGCCCCACTGTATTTTACAATTCCTCTCCTCTCCGCAGGTCTCCAGTCCACCACTCAACTGCTTCTCTCTTGCTCAGCCAAGGACCTGCCTCCGAATTCTCAGAAAACCCAAAAGCCCTTAGTCAGCAGTGCCTCCAAAGCCTCCCTCCTCGACACCCCTGTACCCCCTCTGCCCTGCACACCACCCCTCCTGCCCTCCTCCCTCACTTCTCTGAATAAAAGCTGTTTTAGAGTAAGTGAGAGCCAGGCCAACCCGGGTTCGAACCTTGTCACGGCCACCAACTAAAATGCCCAGCTTAGGCCAGTCATGTAGCCTCTCGGAGCCTCCGTGTCCTTGTCTGTAAAATAACGTAATAAAAATTCCGACACAAGCCGGTTGTGAGGCATCACATTGAATACTCCTTGAGCCGTTAAAAGCCACGCCGGCACATTGTAACACTCAATCAACGATGGTCATTAGCTTTAACTACAAAATGGACAGCAGAAATCTAGAGATACTCGTTGCCCCCTAAAAAGAGGGCCTGGGGTTCTACAGCTTTCAGAACCCTGTGTCAGACCCAAAAGGCTCTAACTTTGCAGCCAAACTGGGGAGAGGGTATCCCAAAAGAGAGGGGATGAGAGGAGTGGTAACAATGAGCAAAGCAAAGGCTGGGGGGCCTTAGGACAAAGGCAGGGGGCCCAGAGCTGGCCATGGACAAGCAGGGCACGGGTGTCCTGCAGGGCTGGGTGGCAGCGTGCCACTCCCAGGGGTTGGGAGCAGAAAAGAGGGGTGCGCACAGGGCTTATTTCAATTGTCAGTTACAGTAGGCTCCAGGAATTAATCATCTTATTTACAAATTAAGAAAGGACTGAACACGACGTTGTGCTGTTCCAGCCCACATAGATGCTTTCTCTCAACTTTATGAACTCCTCTAACAATGAATAAAGCCAGTCTGGCGTGACAGGCGCTGTATTATTCTGTGCGGCTTCCTTATTCCTAATGTCATCAATTACAATAATCAGATAACTGTAACACCGGTTGGAGCAGGGACGTCGCCGAGAAGCAGGCGGGCGAGACCGCGGCGCTTCAGAACCGCTCGCTCGTGGTTTTAAAGCACCAGAAGACGGCTGCAAATGTGATTGCCCTTAAGTTTCAAATTGCCTGCAATCATTAAAATAATCTAGTCCATATTCATCAAGCTGCGATTCTGTTTTACATACCTGGTAAACACTTTATGAGAAAACCCCACAATTCTGCAGCGAGACGAAGAGGCTTGATCTGGTGGTGTTAAAATGCGAAGACGTGCGGTGTGAAGTCAGCCAAGACACCGAGTTGGAGATTGAATTCTATCCACGGCACATATCCCTTGCCTCTGTGGTGGGTGGTGGGGTGAGTTTGAAAGGATATTAGGGAGATAGGAAGAGAGAAGACGGGGGAGAAGAAGACAGCCTACTTCCGGAGCCCCTAGAATTGTCCTCAGCCCGGGGGTCTAGGCGACCTTTGTCTATCTGACCTCTCTGGTAGCAGTGGTGAAGGTCACCACTCAGTGTGCCCAGCACTAGGAGGTGCATGCTGGGAGCCCCTGGAGGAGGACCACTTATTATTCTCATTTGATGGGTGGGGAAACGGAAGCCCAGAGATGTTAAGTGATTTTCCCAAGATCACACAGTAAGTAGGGAAGCCATACTCCAAACCCCATCCCATGCTTTTGCTTAGGTGCCTCATCCAAGGTCTTGTGATAGTGAGTGCTCATATGAGGTGACATGTCTGGCCTGGCCACACTGAGGCACTCTTTATGATGCCCAGTTGTATTGTGATGTGGGCCAGTCATTCTCTGTATTCAGTGGGGTGTCCTGTGTGAAGTGTCAAGCGCAATGCCCATTGGGCACTGGATCTAAAGCCAAGCATTTTGCAAAACTCCCTGACTTTTTAAAAAATTACCCATATCCTTTTATTTTTCCATAGCCAGATGCTTTTCTTTGACATTAATGAGGCTTAAGAAAGCCCGATAGGCCTCGCTGGCCTGGCTCAGTGGTTGAGCACCGACCTACGAACCAGGAGGTCACGCTTCTATTCCCAGTCAGAGCACATACCTGGGTTGTGGGCTCGATCCCCAATGTGGATCCCCTCTCTTCCTCTCTGAAATCAATAAAATATATTAAAAAAAAGAAAGCCCAATAAATGACATTCGTCTCTGCCCACCAGAATTAGACAAATGGAGACCAAAATATCAGCTTTAGTACATAAAAGAACATGGCTTGGGTGTAAGAGCTGGATGGCCTTGTAAAGGTGAGCCCCTGCATCGACCCTTCTCCCCTGAACTGCAAACCTGCAGCTGTGTGCTTCACGTCGGAAGGGGGAGCATGGGAAACCCCTTAGCAACTGAGCTGAGCACGCTCAGTGCCTTCGCCCAACCACCAAGCAGAGTTCCTCCTCTTCCCAAGGGGATGAGGGGCTGACTCAGTGCTGAGCCGGGCCCAGGGGGTTATTCCAATGGAAACAGCTCCCCCTGGAAATCTGAGTGCTGGTGAATGAGTGCTCCTCCCGCCCCACGAACAATGAAGAACCTGTTAGATAAAGAAATGAAATGATTCCATACCCTCCTGCCCCCCCCCCCCCTCAGACCTTCCCTTTTGCAAGTTCCTCTGGCCGCCCTGCACATTTTATGTGACCGCTGTCACCGGGCACTGTGGTGACATTTCAGGGCCACTGTCACGATGGTTTCCCAGGGCTGCTCAGGAATCCTGAAGGCTGTCTATTGGCTGGGAGAGGCTCCACAGGGCAGGGGCGCATGACAGAAGCACCCTCCATGCCTCAGTGAGCCACAGGCTGCTTTCAGGAGTCATGACAAATAGCTCATGGTGGGTGCTGAGCTCTAACCTCGCCTCCTCCATTCTTCTCCAGGTGCACTGGCCACCCTGATTCCTGCCAAGTCCTGGCATGACTTTAGTTGGGAAATAGCCAAAGGGCCCAAGAAAACTCCATTCCGTTGAGTCCCAGGGACAGATGTGGTTTTCCAGATGTGCACTTGCCTGGGGTCTTAGCAAGCAGTGGTCATTAGTAGGAAGGGGCTAGGGCAGTGATGGCGAACCTTTTGAGCTCGGCGTGTCAGCATTTTCAAAAACCCTAACTTAACTCTGGTGCCGTGTCACATATAGAAATTTTTTGATATTTGCAACCATAGTAAAACAAAGACTTATATTTTTGATATTTATTTTATATATTTAAATGCCATTTAACAAAGAAAAATCAACCAAAAAAATGAGTTTGCGTGTCACCTCTGACACGCGGGTCATAGGTTCGCCATCACTGGGCTAGGGCATCGTTGGGCACAGTCGCCTCTGCATTCCCCACTGAAGGTCAAGTGCCTCTCTGGGGTCTCCTCTTCTCCTCACTCCACGTGTCTGTAACCTGCTGTGAGGTCCTGGGGCCCCAGTGTTGGCACCTAGAACCCCAGAGGGTGCACAGAGCAAGTTCCATCCAGTATGTGTGGAAGGCAGGTGGCCAGGATGGCCTGACACCTGCCTCACGTGCCAGCTCAGGAAGCAGACTTGACACCGCTCTAGAGTGTCAGATAGAGCTTGTATTTTGCACCAACTTCAATCCATTGGGGTTGTCTGCCTGGGAGCTGTGTTAAAGGGGATTCTGGGGATACCCAAAGGAACAAGGCAGGGCCCAGGTTCTCAGACGTGAGACCAGGTTCATAGCTAGGCCAAGGTGCCAAGTGCTCATCTAAAGGGCCCTGCGTTCTCTGGACTCCTGTCTGTCCCTTACCCTACACCCAGTCCACCGCCAAGTACTGTGGCCTCTACCTCCTAGCACCACTCTCAGGTCACTGCCTCTACCCATCCCCATGGCTTCCCCAGCCTGGCCACCTGAACCCCTGCCTGCCACAAGGGTCCTTTGGATATTTCCCAACCAAATATTTGATGGGCAACACCTCGTTCTTCTCTCTGCTTCCACTCCTGACTCTTCTAATCCACTCTCCTTCCAGAAAGATATTTAAAAACACAAATAAGATCATGTTTTAAAAGCCTCCCACGGTTACAAGGCCCAACAGAATCTGAGCCCTGCCCATCCTCATCTCCACCATGTCTCCCCCCACACACACCCCCCAAACACTGGACCAGCTCCTCACATACATCACAGAGGTCTGAGGGGAGCATAACTAGCACCAGCAGGGGGCAGGGGACAAGGCTACTTCCCCTGGAGAAAACATTTCCTCCACAGTTCCTACCAAGGGACTCCTCAGGGAGCTCACACATGCTGCTCCCACAGCCACCGATGTGCTTCCACCCTGACCCTTTACCTACCTAACTCTCCCTCGTCCCTGAGCACCCAGCTCAAGCACCTCTTCCTCCGAGAAGCCTTCCTGGTCCCCCATGTAAGGTGCTCTTATAGCTCCTCACAGTCTTTTTCAGATCACGCCTCAATTCTAATTAGACACATAATGGAACAGCCATTGTTTAGAATGGAAGTGCCCTGAGGTCAGGTCCTTGTGGACTGTTTCTATGACTTCTCCAGGCTCGTGGCTTCAGGAGGCCCTCACTCAATACTGCTGACTGAGGAATGAAGTCTTCGGTTAACCATCCACCCATGGCAGTGAGGATCAGTAACATTGTGCTGTAGTCACAAACAACCCCAGGGTTTTAGTGGCTCAACCAACTAAGGTCTACTTCTCACTCATGCTATGGGTTCATCTCAGTCATCTGGGTCCTTGGCCTCACTCTCTGAGACTCAGGTGGACAGAGCAGCCCCGTCCGGGGTATTGCTGGTCACTGTGCCAGAGGAAAAGAGAGCATGGTGACCTGCACACTGGCTAAAGCTTCTGCGCAGAGATCACACATTCCATTCTACTCAGCTCCACTGACCATGTGAGTCCTACGATCACGTCTACGCTCAGAGGCTGGTACAGTCCTACCCTGTGCCCAGGAGAACTGGAGATGTTGGCTGGGCAACACCAATGGCTGCCACACCGGGCCGTCAGTCCCTGATGCCACCCTGGCCCTGGCCTCAGACAGCGCTCTCTAGAACTGAGCCGTCCACTGTGGTGGCCGCATGTGCCTGTGGAGCCCTTGAAATGTGGCTGGTCCGAAGTTAGGGGCACTCCAGGCGTCAACGCACACACCCAATTTTAAAGACCTCACACGACAAAAAGAACTTAAAACGTCTTGTTCATCATTTTTAATTATTATTAAACATCGAAATGCTGAAGTTTGGATTAAATAAAAGGTGTTATTAAATTTAATTTAATCCAATTAATTGGTTTTTTTTACCTTATATAATGTGGCTGCTAGAAAATGTTAAATTACACATGTGTCTCACATGCGTGGCTCGCATTATATTTCCGTTGAACAGCGCTGCTCTAGAACCTCTGATCCCAGCTAGGATGTGGCTGAAATGGTCCAGCTGAGAGAGAGAGAGAGAGAGAGAGAGAGAGAGAGAGAGAGAGAGCGCCTAGGAGGACAGAGCCAGTGGACAGGGTGGCCCAGCCACAACTTCACTAAACCTCAGGAGCGCGCCCCCCCCCGCCACTCCCCCCACCCCCAGATGATGAAGCCACTTCTCAGCCCTGAGCCACACCTCAGTTCCTGGTCTGCCTGGGGCCCCCTTGCTTTCCACAGGCAAGCCGCGGGGTGTGGCATGAGCATCGCTGCCACAGTCTGATGCCCGAGGAGCTGCATCCAAGCAGGAGCTCTCGCCTGCAGAGAAGTGTTAATAAATATTTACAGAGCCCTTTGACAGTGCCGAGGGAGCGAGGGAGAATACAAGTCAGCCCCAGCAGGCGCTGAAACCAGCCAGCCTCCGGGCCGGCAGCAAGAGCCGCGGCCACGCCGGGCCGGGCAGCCCACTGACCTTCGTCGGCCTGCACCTACCGTGGAGTGGCCCGCCAGCCCTGTTTACAGAAGCCGTGAAATAGGACAATCTCTCACTATTGATTTTGTGCCTCTCCCTGCAACCGCTGCCCTGGATAACTCACATCCTATGGATTTTTCTCTAAACCCCCAAATTAATATCTGCAGTGGGAGGAATATATTGCTATTGGATGTGGCCAAGCCTTCTGGCCCCACGGGGCTGGGGGTTGGAGGCCACATGGCGTGTGGCTGCCCCTGCTGGGCCTGGGGCCACAGCTGGACCTCTGCTTTGTAGCAGTCAGCAGGCTGAGGGCACGGAGGCTGCCCTGCTGGCCCACCCACCCACTCGTCGGGCCTCGAAGTGCACTCTGGGTTTGAACAAGCTTGTACACGCAGAAGTGTCCCCTCAGAGCCCTACATTAATTTCCAATGACTCCAGGAATGGCAAGGAAAGAGCCATCGCTTTACTTTCACTGGATTTCAGCTCACTACCAGCTCCACCAGCAACCTGCTGGGTGATCTTGGAAAGGTACTTAACCTCTCTGTGCCTCTGTTTTGGTAAAAGGGGGAAAAATATATTATTACAGAGTTGTCATGAGAATTATTTACTTATTCAACAAAGACAAAACACTATAATGTTCACTTGGATAAGAGCTATGAAGGAAACAAACAGGGTGATGATGATAAAAAATAAATAAATTGGGGCCTAGCTGGCGTGGCTCAGTGGTTGAGCATCAACCTATGAACCAGGAGGTTGAGGTTCTATTCCCAGCCAGGGCGCATGCCTGGGTTGCAGGCTCCATTTCCAGTGGAGGATGTGCAGGAGACAACTGATCAAGGATTCTCTCTCATCGTTGATGTTTCTCTCTGTGTGTCCCTCTCCCTTCCTCTCTGAAATCAGTAAAAATATAATTTTAAAAATAATAATAATAACTTGGGGAGGTCACTTCAGGTAGAGCTGTCAGAGATGGTCTCTCTGAAAAAGTGACCTATGAGATTAGACTTGAAGAGTGAGAAGGAGCTATGCAAAGAGCTGAGAAGAAACTCCCAGGCTCCCCTCTGGGTTCAGGCACAGGCCTGCTGGGAGCACTCTCTCCTTGTTAGGGAGACTGAGCAGCAAGATGCTGTCCCAGGGTGGTGGGAGGAGGGCGGGGCAGGGTGAGACGAGGTGAGAGGAGAGAGGCAGCCAGGGTGTGTGCAGCCAGCCCAACACTCCAAGGGCTGATGATTGAGCGAGGAGCAGACACATTAATGAAAAATGAACCGACTCCCCCAGCTCAAGCCAAGCAAACGTTTGCTGCAGATGCGTCTAATCCAATTGTCTTTAATAAATTGCTAATTGGGTTTGGGAGTCTCCGCGGGGCCTGGCCAAACCAGGAGGCTGCTTCTATTTCCCCCCACAAAAGTCCCTCCTCTGCTTCCATGAATTAATTCAACTTGACACTTCAGGGGATACGGAGGCAGGAGACAAGTGAGGGCCGAAGAATTCTCACCACTTGGGCAGACGGGCGCGTGTGCTTGGGTTAAGGTGAGCACACGTGTGCCACGTGAGTGGGAAGTGGTTACGGATTCGTGCTCTTGAGCGAGGCTGGGTTCCACAAGCCTACGCGGCTTCCTTAACCTCCCAGGTCGCAGCTTAGTCATCTGTAAAATGGAGGTGATAGGAACCGTGCGATCCTCAAACTATTATTGTGAGGAACCCGCTGCCCCAGGTCCCTCCCTTGGAGGACTTGCATCATGGTGGGGGAGAGACCATTTTAAAAAAACAAAGAAATAAAATAATTCCACTTAGTGGCAAGTCCAGGAAGAAAATAAGAAAGTGATGGCCCGAGGGCCCAGGGAAGGTCTCCCTGCCCAGAAATGGCGATGGGAAGAGCCAGCCAGGTAGGGATCTGAGGAAAGAGCATTCCAGGCAGAGGCACAGGCAGGAGAGTGTGCCTGAGCGTGTTCACGGTGCAGAGGGGAGGCTTGGTGGGGCCAGAGTGCTGTGCGAGGGGGAACTTGAGAGGTTGCCGGGGCCAGAGCTTAAAGAGCCATTGTAGTCACAATGCACTGGAAGCTTTTCCTCGGGGGAAAATATATACCTTGATTCACATTTTCAGAAAACCACTCCAACTGCTGTGTGGACATGGGGTGTAGGGAACAAGAAGAGGAGGCAGAGTGGGCAGTGGGGAGAGTCTGGTGGAGTCCAGGGGGAGAGAGATGCTGGCGGCCTGGACAAGGGACAGGGAGGAGGGAGGAGATGGTGTCAAGTTTGGGAGATAAGAACAAAGAAGAGTGACCAAGAAGCTGCGAGTCCCAATGTCACCCTGTGTGCTATGTGTTTCTATCCATCATTCACTCACTCATTCTTGCTTATACATAGTGAGCACCTACTAAGACCAGCAGCAAACCAAAGAGACAAAACTCCCCCCCTCGGGGAGCTTCCATTCCAGAGGATGGAGACGATCAGCACGTACAATATGGACTGTCAGGTGGAGACTTACCACCAGCCCCGCCCCCCCAGGGGGGGTGTGGGAGGAGCAGGGGAATGAAGCGCTTGGCCCATGGTCCTGTTGCTGCAGCCCCAGAGGCAGGATTTAAACCGGCCTAGTTCCAGAGCCAGTGCACTACCGCCATCCCTGGCCGTCATAAGCAGGGAGGGACACGATGAGGGATGCCCCCGGCCACGAGTACCACGGGATGTCAGCTGACTGCTACTGGCCCAGCACTGACCCCATTTTATCAATGAGGAAACTGCAGCAGAGACCCTGTAAGTCACGTGTCTGAGGCCACGCAGTAGAGAGTGGTGGAGCCGGGCTTCAAACCAGCTCTGTCTGAGCCTGTGCCACACTCACACAGGCCGCTGTGTTAGTTGATCCCTGAACTTGGACCTGGAAGAGGAGGCTGGTAGGAACAGACTCCAGGCTGTTGGGATATGGCCTGTATCCCTCCCTCCCGCCCGTCCATCTATCCATTCATCCAGCCTTCTTTCCACCATCATGTCTAGCCGGCTCCGGACTGGGAACCTGCTGCTGGGCTACCAGCAAAGGCCTTCCCTCCAGCTCAGGGGATGACTTTAGGGCTGACCCCTGGGGTCACCTCTCTGCCATACTCCACACTCCAGAGCCAACCAACAGCCCCACCCACCAGCTGCCCGTCAGAGCGACACATCCTGGGACTTCTTGTCATTTCCCATCCAAGATTCCATTACGAAGTGCAATTGCTGAAGTAATAGACAGATAAGGGATCTGTCCGAGCCCCGCCTGGCGCACCGGGCAGCTGCCAGGTTTTTCCCATTAGCCACGGGGCTTGACGGACAGTAATGGATTTCATAACTGATGCCGGAGCCTGCGGCGGATAATTCCATGATAACGGTTTATCAGGCCCTGACGGGAGGTAATGGGTAATCACCAGGCAGAAAGCAAACCAGTCGGGGAGCCCTGGCCTCCGCCCAGCCTGGCCCTGCTTTTGTTGCGCCAACAGCCACCTTCCCAACTCACAGGCCACCTCCCCTCTGTGTCCCGAAGGTCGGCAGAGCGCTGGACTCCGCCTGGGTCCCGGCTGCAGTCCTCGGGACTATTTGCAGAGGAGATTCTCATGGTGACGTCCTCCCAGCAAGCCCCAGCCACCGTCCTGCCCCAGGGACTTGAAGCAAACTCAGAAGAGCAAATGGGGCTTGAAGGACAAGGCAGCCCAGCGTGTCCCCAAGTTCCAGGCCTCCTGCCACACAAAGCCCCAGGACCTGGTTCAGGATATCAAAGGGGGAACCAAGCCAGACCGGACTCTGGCCACTGTCTGTGCGCCCTGGGCAGTTACCCGGCCTCTCTGCAACCCGGAAATCCCTCCCTGGGGCCCGGGGCGATGGCCCTGCTGCCACCTGGATGGCCCCACATCTCGTCCACACCTTTGCAGATACCTGAGTGCCATGTTTCTTTCCAGGACTGTCCTGATAGAGTCCGTCTTTCCCAAATCTGCAGGGGGCAGGGGAGGGGGGGAGGGTGAAATAAATTATTACAGTTTTCCCCACTTTCTGGTTTTCTCCCTTTTCATTCTTTTTTAAACTATCCAGGTCCTCCTGTCTCCGTATAAGGACTGAAAGAGAATGAAACAAATGAACAGGAGAGATGACCATTAATGAGAAACTTACAGGGTTTCCCATGCTCTGGTCCACCTGGGTTGCCTTGTGTGCTTCCGTGGGCCTGGCTGGGATTTTCTAGAGCAGCGGTTCTCAACTGGGGGTCACGACCCCTTTGGGGGTCGAACAACCCTTTCACAGGGGTCGCCTAAGACCATCGGAAAACACATATATAATTACATATTGTTTTTGTGATTAATCACTATGCTGTAATTATGTTCAATTTGTAACAATGAAATTGGGGGTCACCACAACATGAGGAACTGTATTAAAGGGTCTCGGCATTAGGAAGGTTGAGAACCACTGTTCTAGAGCTTTCTTAGAGAGTGTGCAGCTCGTTAAATTGAACATTTCTAAGTTCCACATCTCCCAACACTGCCCGCCTCTCTCTGAGCACATCTCACAGCCTATGACTAAATACAGATTTGTTTGTGTGATTATTTGACCAAGTATCCATTGCCCACTCTAGACTAAAACTCCAAGACTAAAACTTCGCCTCTTTTGTGCCTAGAACAGTGGCTGGCAAACAGTAGGTGCTTAATCAGTATTTAGTGGGTGCATGACTGAGTGAATGAATGAGAGGCATGCACAGGCACAGGGGAAAGCAGAGGTTGGGGGGTGAGTCTCCCCTGATGTTCTCCCCACCCCCATGCCTGCCCTTTAACCCTTGAGGCCCAGCACAGTGGGAAGAAGGCCTGAGGTGGACAGACAGACAGGGACTACCCAGCTGCCTCAGAGAGACCAGCAGCTGAGCTAGAAAATACTACCACCCCACCCTAATCTATTCCCACCCCCGCAGAGCTGAGCACCAGGCTAATTAAACCAGGTTTGCTCAGCCAGGCCCTGGAGCGGCCGGCTCAAAGCACTCCAGATGGCCTTTATTTGTCAATTTGAAAACTAATCTCTGACTATTTAAACAGCATCTTATCCAAGCCCAGACTAGGATTAGCATTTGGCATCTTGGCTAAAGAGAATGGGTGATACTCCCCAGGTGCTAGGGAAGGATTTGAGGGTGAGTTTCTTTTTACTCTTTTTTGTTTTGTTTTGTTATTCCCCATCTGAGGATAATTTTTCATTGATTTTTAGAGAGAGTGGAAGGGAGGGGGAGAGACAGAGAGAGAAACATCGCTGTGAGAGAGACACATCACTTGGATGCCTCCCACATGTGCCCTGACCAGGGTTAGGGAATCAAGCCTGCAACCGACGTAGATGCCCTTGACTGGAATTGAACCCAGGACCCTTCAGTCCGAGGGCTGACGCTCTATCCACTGAGCCAAACCGGCTAGGGCTTGAGGGTGAATTTCCATCCAAAAAGTGGAAGAGCCCAGAGCACCCCTAGCCTGCCTGGCAATAGCTTACTCTGCAGAGCTCCCCTCTCCCCTGTCCCCGTGAGCCTGGGATTGCCTCTACTGGGAGGTAGGGAGGGCAGGGCAGGTCCCCTGACTATTCCTTGGGTCTAGTATCCTTGACTCTAAGGCCTATGGCAGCAGGTCCCATAGGTCAGATGGTAACTTGGAAATGAGCAGACGTTGTCCACAATGGTGGATGGGCCTCATATGCAGCTCTCAGTTGTGGTGTCAGCCTCCCCAGCGAGGCTCTGGCTTCCACCTCTGGAATTCATGAAAAATTATTACAGAGCCTCTCTCATGTGCCAGGCACTGAACTAGGCCCTGAGAGTCCAGGGTTGATCAAAACAGACACGTTCCTGTCCCTTGGGGAACTCAGTTTGGTAGGGGAGGTAAGTATGTACAAATAACTCGGTAGTCCAGGCCTGGTGTGAAGGAACATTGACGGCTGCTTTGCCCTGGCTGACCGCCATAGGACCAAATCTATTGGTCAGTTCTCAGGCCTCATCTTGATCTCTCTGCATCATTGGACCCAATCAGTCCCTCCCCCTTCACCCAAAACCATCTTCTCTGCTTGCTTCTGGGACACCACTGTCACCCGGTTTCTCCCTGTCTGATCACCCTCACCGCTGTGCCCAACCCCTGCAGTGAGTTGAATGGTGTTTCCCAATAAAGATATGTCCACATTTCAGAACCTGTGAATGTGACCTTATTTGGGAAAAGTGTCTGCAGATGAAATTAAGCTAAGGCTCTCGAGACGAGATAATCCTGGATTATCCTGTGGGCCCTAAATCCAATGACAAGTGTCCTAGGAAGAGACAGAAGAGGAGATGCCATGGGGAGAGAAGAAGAGAAGGCCACATGATGATGGAGGCAGAGACTGGAGCAATGCAGCCACAAGCCAAGGAATGCCTGAGTCCCCAGAAGCTGGAAGAGGAAGAAAGTGCTCTGGAAGGAGTGTGGCCTTATGGACACCTTGATTTCAGAAATGTGCCCTCTAGGACAGAGAGAATGTCTCTGGTGGGCTTAAGACCCCTTCCCCCCCCTTCCCCCCCTCCCCCCCTCGTTGGTGGTAATTTGTTTTGACAGCTCTAGGAAACTAATACAAGCCCCCTACTAGCCCTGACCTCAAAAACGCTGTTGGCTCACGGGGCTCAGACCTTGGACCTCTCCTCTCCTCTCTCCATTTCTCTCCTTCAGTGATCTCACCCAAGGTCATGGCCCTAGATGCCTTCTATGAACTGTGTGTGTCCAGCCCTAGCCCTATCCCTGAACTTCAAGCTCATATATGCAACTGTACTGGACCTCCCCATTTACTGGAGAGGCATCCCACATTTTATATAGCCTCAATGGGACTCTTGGGCTTCCCCCAAACCCATCTCTCTGAGTCTCTCACAGCTCAGCAAATGCTATCCAGTTGGCCAGACCGAAACCATTGCCTGCTTTTTTATACACCATATCCAGTCCATGGTCAAAGCCTCCTGGCTCTTCCTTGAAACTCTATCCAGAATCCAACCCCTGCCAACAGCTGTTGCCCCGGTCCCAGTGCCCATCATGCCTGCCTGGCCCACCAGTACGGCCACTGCCAGTCTCCCTGCCTCCATGCTCTGCCACCCACAGCCCATTGTCCACTCAGTGCCTGATGCCAGTAGGGATCCTATAAATGTCAACTGTTGTTATTTTTCACTATTTCAATTATCTGAGAAGAAGATAGCCTGGGACTCCCAGACTAGAGGAAAGAAAGAATAATCACCATGAGAAAAGCAAAAGAATCTCCTGCTTAAGAATCTGAGAATTCCACTGCCCCAAGTAGACATCCAGGAGACTGGGGGGACTGGGGCCCTGGGGTGAAGACCCTGAGAGGCTCTACCTAGGAGTGAAGCACAGGGTCTTACCTTTTGAACAAGCCACGATGAGAATTTGAAGGAGACCTCCTGAGCTCTTACGGATGGCAGCAGCTGACACCAGCTGTGACAGCAAAGGGGACCTTCTTTTTATATCTACCCTGGCCTGCACCACGGGCAGTGGGAGAACGCACAGTTCCCAAGCCACTGTAGGGGTACTGTGATGTGCCCCCAGATTCCACCGTCAAAAACAAGACACTTGCTCAGCCTCGGTGGCTCAGTGTGAGCGTCAACCTATGAACCAGGAAGTCATGGTTTGATTCCTGGTCAGGGCACATGCCAGGGTTGTGAGCTCCATCCCTGATCATGCAGGAGGCAGCCGATCAATGACTCTCTCTCATCATTGATGTTTCCATCTCTCTCTCCCTCTCCCTTCCTCTCTGAAATCAATTATATATATTTAAATAAGACATTCATTCCTCTGGCTGCCTGGAGTATTGGCATCTGACGGCTCACAGCTGAGTCCATCTCTGAGAACTGGCCTCAGCCAGAGAGCCACCTTGCCCGGAGTTAAGTCCTCTCCTTGGAGGCAGCCTACATCGGTGAGACATACAGGACCAGCCCCTTCACTACAGGCAGGATAACTCTGAAAGGCAGGATGACCTATATGTCCCAGTTTGCCCAGGAATTTTTCAGTCTCAGAATCAAGATCCTGCCTCCCAGGAACCCGCTAGATCCCAGGCAAACCGGGTCAGTGTGTCCACCCCAGCTCAGAGCTCCCCGGGAGCTGAGGCCTTTGAAGCAACTCCTCCCTCTGCCCGCTTCCTTCCCCCACCACACTCCCCACTAAACTTTCTGCATGCAGCTCCCCATCTCTGAGTGTGCTTCCCCGGAACCAGACCTCAGGGAGCACCTCCCCTATGCCAGGCACCATGCTGGCACATGCCTTGTACTTTTCAGTCCTCATCAACGAGACTGGAGGTGGGCATTGCTGTCCCTGAAAACACAGAGGCTCAAAGACGCTGAGTAACTTGTTCAAGTGACACAGCAAGTCCAAACTCTCTCCATGGCCACAGGATTGCCCCAGTGCCTTTGCAATCTAGTTTTATTCCTCCATGCCTGTCCCTCATGGTGCCTTATCTGTTTGAAAATAAATCAAACCGCTTGGGGATGAAACTCCTTTCTTTCGGCCCCTTTGGCCAGGACTAGCAAGAAGAGCGAGAATGTGCCCCTGGCACGCAGAAGGGAGCCGTGTGTCTACCTGCGTCACCGGCAGCAGTGGGGCCGGCCAGGCAAGAGCCACTGCAAGTTGGTGGCCAACTGCTTACTTGCAAGCCTCCTGTAACCTCAGTCCTTCTCCATTGCCTCCTGAACTGTGCTCCTTCGTTTGAAGAGAAGATGATGATCTCAGTCTTCAATCGTCAAATTGCCTGCCTCTCATCTCCCCTGAAGACGTCGCTCTCAGAGGGAGAGAGAAGGGCCTCGCCCTCCTTCCCCTCTTGTCCCTTCTCCCTCCTCCACTCCCTTCCCCTCTACTGACTCCCTGCCTGCCTTGCTCCCCTCCCCTCCTCCAATCTTCCCATTGGCCCCTCACTGCTCTCCCTTCTCCTGCCTTCTCTCTTCCTCTGTCCCCTCTTGGTTTGTGCCTTTCCCTCCTGGGTCTGTATTCCCCAAGGCCATTGGCACCCAGGAGAGACCTGAGGCTTCCAAGTCGAACGCATCAGGTCCAGACCCAGCTCTGAGGCTAAGCTTCCATTTCCTCCCCTATAAAATGGAGCAAGTGAGCAGTACTGCTCAGATCGTGTGGGTGGCAGCGCCTGCCCTGGGGCGTGGCACACGGGAGGCGCACCATCTATTTTCATTCCAATCTCCACAAGGGACATAGCACAGATTGGAGTTTCCCCTGAGAGGGAGGAGGAGATGGATGAGGGGGGTGACCCAGAAAGCCCCCCTCTTCTCATTAGCACTTTGCAATTTGCTGAGAGTGAGGCTGCCCCCAGGACTCATTGCCACCCCCTCCTGGCACCCCCCAACCCTTCTCCTGGGATTGGGAGCAGCGTCTGGCAAGGGCTCCTCCAGCACAAGCCGTCAAAGTGCCACCACACCATCTGGCCTGCCCACATCCTCACACGGGGTCTATTACTTATTCCCTTCCATTAGCATAAATAATATGGAGCTTGGGTTTCATGATGGTTTACATAATAAATAAAACAGGTCAATTGCCCACAAAACTAGTCTCTGTGAACAGTAACAGATTTAATTAGATTTATTTTACCCTGGGTTTTCTGGAGTAAAACGGATGTCTCTCATGCCAAGGATAAACTTCCCCATAAATTTCTATT
Source organism: Myotis lucifugus (assembly GCF_000147115.1). Classification (NCBI taxonomy): domain Eukaryota; kingdom Metazoa; phylum Chordata; class Mammalia; order Chiroptera; family Vespertilionidae; genus Myotis; species Myotis lucifugus. The sequence continues at coordinate 548,761 of NW_005871518.1, forward strand.
TCTGGGAAGGCAGCTCCCCATCCTCTAAGGAGCCAAAAGGGAGGAGGGAAGAAGAGGAGGGGGAGGGGGGAAGACAGAGGTGTGGCCCTGTATTACCCTTCCCCTTCTACATGGTCCCTCCCCTGCCTCCATGGTCCCCCAGCACCTGTTATGGACTTAATGTTTGTGTCCCCCTAAAATCGATATATTGAAGTCCTACCCACCATGTGATGGTGCTTGAGGAGGGCCTTTGGAAGGTTATGGGGTTAGATTAGATCGAGAGGGTGGGGCCCTCATGCTGGGATTAGTGTCCTTGTAAGAAGAGAGAGAGAGAGATCGCTGTGCCCATGCTCACACACCAAGGAAACGCCAGGTGAGGACAATAGCGAGAAGTTGGCCATCCAAAAGCCAAGAAACCAAATCACCTTGATCTTGAACTTCCCAGTTTCCAAAACTGTGAAAAATAAGTCTGTTATTGCAGCCCCCAGTCTAAGGTACAGCAGCCTGAGCGAAGACACTGCCCCAGCTCCCACAGACCACATACCTCTGAGTGACTCATCTCCTGCTCGGAATCCTTTACTGCCCTCCCATTGCCGGACACCAAGCCCAGCAGGGCCCTCCCTCCCATTACTTCCCTTTATCTTCACCTCCTCTCTCCCCATCCCTCCTCATCGCCCTCCCGGCACACACATCCACCTGAAGGAACTAGGTGCCCTTTCCTCTCCCAGTCTCCGCACCTTGGCCCAGCTGTTTCCTCTGTCTGGAACATTCCCCCTGCAGGCCCCTCCTGTCTCCACCACTCATGCTTGAAGTCTCAAAGCCTGGCCTCCCTGCTGGGGCTCACTTACGTCCCCCCTCCCCCTCCCAGTGCCTGTCCTCTGTCCTGTCAGGGCACCCTGTGACCTGCTGGCTCTGACCATCCAATACCTCTGCGCGTGTGTCCCCCACACAGATGGGAGGCTCTCTGAGGCAGTACCTGGGGTTTGCTGCTCAATCTCCTGGGTCTGGAGCGGTGCGTGGCCCCTCAGATTCACTCTGCAGCCCGAGGGCCAGCAGCCTCTGACACACAGTGGTGCCCAGTCCCTGTGCAGAAAGGACTGATTCTCATAGGGATTCTGGCCTTCCTTGGTCCTCTGCTCCTACAGCATCGCCACAGCCATTGAACGATTGCTTAGACAGGGTTGGGGAACATCTGGCCCTGCAAAATCATTTGGCCCAGCCCTGCCAAGGCATTAGGAGTAAGGTGAGTTAATTAAATGTTTGACCAAATAGAGCAGGCTAATTTTTAAGCTGATAATTTTGTATGGCCTGAGAATGATGTTATAAATACCCAAATGGCCTTTGGCAGAAAAAGGTTCCCCACCCCTGGCTTAAGACAACATTTGATTGAATACTGAAAGGTTAGCAATGTCCCTGCTAGTGGTGGACATCCGTGGGGTTTGCTGTGCAGCATCTTTAGGTCACAGGAGCCTGATTTCCCCTTGGGAAGCCCTTCTCTCACTCTCCATCCCAGGGGTTAGGTTCCAGGAGGAGGTGTGTGGCCCAGGGCTGGCAGTTGAGTCCCTGTGTCTCCCAGCCTTGGTGTCCGATGCAGGGACACCAGCTGGGCAATGAGATGCAGCCCAGGATGTGTGTGGGCTAAAGAGGAAAGAGAGCTCCTCTTTTTGCAGATGCCTGAGCCAGTGGGATGTAAGCCTGGTGCTTTCAGGGACGGCACAGGAAGACAGCTGAGCTGGAGATGACGGAGAGAAAACCAGCCCAGTGACATTGACCGAGGCCTGGATCCACCATGATGGAAGCCAGGTCATTCCAGGGTTTCCCATACAGAGCAGCCATAAAACCTCCCCCACACTCGTTTGGTCGTGATAAGCCAGCTTGAGGGGGGGCTTCTGTCACCACAGCCAAAACATTTTTAATGGATGCCCTACGCTTTGGCACAGAAATTTCATTGCTAGGAATTTGTCCTAACGAAAAATAGCTTGAAACCCAGACAAAGGTTTCTGTACAAAGATGGTCACGGACATGCCCTCAGGGGTCCTCCGCGACCACTACCCCTGAAAAGCTTCCCTCCGGGGAAGGAGGTGTTCCTGGGCCCGTGTGCAGGCCCCTCCCCAAGCTCCACCTGTGCAGCCAGAATGTCCATGCCTCCCCAGCTGGATGCTGCAAAAGGAACTCACATTTCCGGTCATATGACTAGCTCTGGCCAATGGTATGTACGTAGAAGTGACAATGTGTAAGTTCTGAGTCTCAGACTTAAGAGTCACAGAGTGGCCCTAGCTGGTTTGGCTCAGTGAATAGAGCATCGGCCTTTGGACTGAAGGATCCTGGGTTTGATTCTGGTCAAGGTCACGTACCTCGATTGCAGTCTCCTCCGCTGCCCGGGCCCTGGTAGGGGCTCATGCAGGAGGCAACCAATCAATGTGTTTCTCGTACATCAACATTTCTGTCTTTCCCTCTCTCTTCCACTCTCCCTCTCAAAATCAATGGAAAAATATCCTCAGGTGAGGATTAAAAAAAAGTCACAGAGTGTTCTTTCTTTAAATATATATTTATATATATAAAAGCCCAGTGACCAGAACAGTGGAACGACCAGAATGACCAGAACGACCAGTGGCTATGATGTGCACTGCGGCAGCCAACCAGCCTGATCTGGGCCCTGATCAGCCCGGTCCCCGATTGGCCACCAACACCCTGATTGGGGGTGGGGCCGGCCAACCGCCCACAGCCCCTCCCCCTGGCTGGCCCACCCCCGCTCACCCCCCACCATGATTGGGGGCAGGGCCTGCTGGCCAACTGCCCACGGCCCCTTCCCCCCACCAGCCCGGTCCGATGGGCCCCCATTGGGGCTGGCCAACTGGACCCCACCCATGCACAAATTCGTGTACCGGGCCTCTAGAATATCTATAATAATAAAAGCGTAATATGCTAATTAGACTGGATGTCCTTCCGGACAAAGCTGGGGCTGTGAGGGAAGCCCAGGTCCCAGGTGCCTGCTGACAGCCGGAGTGAAGCCCGGGTCCCAGGTGCCAGAGGGAAGCCGGTGCTGGCAGCCAGGGGAAGGAAGGCCTACTCTTGCACAAATTTCATGCATCAGGCCTCTAATATATATATATTGATTTCAGAGAGGAAGGAAAAGGGAAAGAAAGATAGAAATATCAATGATGAGAGAGAACCATTAATCAGCTGCCCCCTGCATGCCCCACACTGGGGATCAAGCCCACAACCCAGGTATATGCCCTGACCAGAAATTGAACCATGACCTCCTGGTTCATAGGTCAACACTCAACCACTGAGCCACGCAAGTCAGGCCAGAGTGCTCTTCTTGCCTCCCATGGAGCTTTGACTTCCATCATGAGAACAACATGCCCTAAGCTGCCCCTGTCCCAGAGTGAAATATGGAGTAGAGCCACCCTAGTCAACATGTAGGCCCACAGCCAGACCAGAAGCACAGTCAACCTTCAGATTTCTGAGCATGAGAATAAATATGTATTGTGTTTTATCATGGTGTTTGGGTCATTTGTTACACAGCTTTACTATGGCAGTAGCTGACCAACACACTAGACAATTTAGAGATAGTATTTTAAGTTTTACAATAGAGAGGTAAGTGAATAAGCTCATTTTTTTGTTCAATAAATTGAATTTTTGAATGAGGGAAAAGTGATAAAATGAATGGTTTAGATGGAAAAGAAATTAGTTGGCTGAGAGGCAGGCAGAAATATAAAGAGGGCTAGATATGGAAAGATTGTAAGGAATACTTAAATGTTCCTTAGAAGCCTATGAAGTCAAGAAAGCCTAGGGCAGAAAAATGCAATCAGCGATGTGAAGGACACACTTTAAGAGTTTCCCAGAATGCAAAGGGAAAAGACACAGGGACTCAAATAGTAAAAGAGAGAAAACAGATAAGGAAGAGATATAACTGAGGTTTAATATACAAATAATTAGTGTTTCTAACATACATACATTAGAACCAAAGCAATGATCAGAGATAAAATAGCTGAAATGCATTCTGTTAAAGAACTGAGTCCACACTTTGAAAGGAATCACTAAATAGCAGACAAAAATATTGAAAAAAATTAAGGCCTAAACATATTATAGTTAAATTTAAATTTTTAGGATAAAAAAATATATATATCCTCAAAGCAGGCCTATAAAAAAAAAAAAAAGGCTGGTTCCTGCAAAGAAAAAAACAAAATTAGCCTTAGATCTATGCTCTAGAACAATGCTAGCCAATGTAGTAATTACTCTCCACATGACCAGTGAGCACTTCAAATGTGGCTGACCTGAACTAAAATATGCTAAAAGTATAAAATACAAACCAGATTTTGAGTACATGCTACAAAATAAGATACTGTAAAATATCTCAATACTTTTTATGTTGATTATCTGTTTAAATGATAATAGTTAGGATATATTGAATTCAATGAAATATATTAATTTCATCTATTTCTTAAATTTTAAAAATACCTATTGGCTTGCATCATATTTTTAATGTGCTATGCTGTTCTAAAACAAGATCAGCCAACAATGGCCTATGAGCCAAATCAAGCCCACCACCTGCTTTTGTAAATAAAGTTTTATTGCAACACAGTCAGAGTCATTTGTTCACATATTTCTACAGCTCTTGCACACAACAATGGCAGAGTTAAATAGTTGCAATCGAGATCAGAAGGCCTGCAAAGCATAAGATATTTGTTATCTAGCTGTTTAACTTTGTCAACCTCTGCTCTAGTAATAAATGCCAAAAGATGGTGTGGAAATTTCAAAAAGATTTTGAGATTCAAAGGTAGTATAATGTCTAAATAGGGCCAAATTCTCAATTATATGCATTTTCCCCCTTTCAAATTAACTAAGAGATTTATTTCCTTCCTTGCTTCCTTTCTTTAAAAAAAATACAATTAATTGTATTTTAGTCCAAAAATAGTCACATAGACCAGAGCAATCTAACAGAAAGCCCAGCAACAGATCTTAGCACTTCAAATAATTCGGTGGGCCATCAGATACCCTTTTGAATGTGTGGTCAAAGAATGGATTAGTTAACACATGATATTGGGGAAACTGATTGACTATTTGGAGGGGGAGGGAGCTAAATATTTACCTCATTCACATTGAAATAAATTCTTGATGGGTGAGTTGAAACTATTAAATTGTAGAAGAACCAAAAGAAAAATTGGTGAACATTTATCTGATTTGGGGAGTGAGGAAGTGCTTCTTTGTAAGCACTAAAGCACAAAGGGAAAGAATGACAAATCTGAAAACATAAAAATTAAACCATTATGTAGATAAAAATATCATAAACAATATTAAAAATCAAACTAGGAAATAATATTTGTAACATATATGACAGGGAAAGTGAATAACTCTTACAAATCAATAAGAAAATCTGAAAACCCCATTAGAAAAATGAACAGAGGACATAAATAAGGAATTTATAATAAAAAACTACAAATAGCCAATAAATACATGAAACATTTTAGCATCACTAGTAATAAAAGAAATTTGAATTAAAGCAAGGAGACATACATTTTGCCTGTCATCTTAGCTTAGCCTTTTAAAAAAAAAAAATCATAGTACTGAGGGCTGGCAAAGGTTCAAAGAAAAGGAAATTTTTTTTACCCTACAGGGGGTGTGAATTGTCACAACCATTCTGGAAGGCAAATTATTTATATGGATCAAAGTCTTTAAAACGTCCATACTCTTTGATAGAGCAATTCCATTTATAGCAATTTCTCCTAAGGAAATAATTAGAGATGTGCACAAAGATTTATTTAGGTTCCTAGCAGCGTAGTACACAATAAGAAAAAAATTAAAAAATGAAGACATTTACTTACAATCCCTTATGCTGGGGAATTTGCTAAATAAATTATATTAGATTCATATGATAAAAGGCTATGAAGTCATTAAAAATCACGTTTTCAAAACATATTTAATTTTAAGGGAAGATGCCCAAGGTCCAAGTCAAGTGGAAATAAAGAGAATACTAGAATGCATCGATTGTATGTGTGATCAATTTCACAAGAAAATTTGCTCAATCATATGACACGTCCCCATTTCCGCCCACCCCCAACTTGCTCCTGCTACTGCAGAGGCTGCTTGGCCGTGGTTCCCCAGCACTGCTTTCACCCCTGGGCGTCTGTCATCCCCCCAGGGACACCACCTTTGCTGACACTGCCCCCCTCATCAGGTGCAGTTACCTTCACGGCTGTCCATCATCTCCAGCCAGAGCCACCATCGATGCGTTGGAATCAGCCAGTACCCAAGCCTAATCTCGACTTTCAAATTCTAGAATCCCAGCCTGAAATAGCTCATTGAAAAGAAGAGTTTGTTGGTTCCCATGACATGGCAAGTAGAGGGGTGGACTGGGATTACAGGAATCACCCGGAGTTTGCCTGCCCTCCGAACCCTCTCCCACGCCATCTCTCAGCTGTGTTGGCTCTGGTTTCTCCCACTCAGACTGGCCTCTGACAGGTTCGGAGAGGTTGCAACCAATAAAGTCTAGGATCACAACTTAGGGCTTCACCCTCAGGAAAAATTGACTCTTTTCCCTTCGTTGCAATCTAAATTCTCAGAAAGGTTACTGAATGGCTGGGGGTGGGTCACGCACGCACCCAGGTGGCTGTAAGGTTGAATCCTGCGAATGGCTCCCACTTGAACCGCGGGGTTGGAGTGGAGGTGAAGCAGTTCCCCAGAAAAGGGAAGGGTGGCCGGCGGGCAGGTCAGATCCTCCCTCTTAGCAGAGCGCCCAGCAGGGCTGTTAATGTCCCCAAGGTCTTAGGGCCATTTTTGTCAAATCTGCTCATTTTGGTTTTGCTGAAGTCCCCTCCCTCCTTCCCAAGCACACACACAGCTGTCCGTGGGACTGGGCCATGGGCAAATCGGAGTTACAATCCACGATGTGCTCAGCCACCCTTTCCCGTACGGCCCCAAGGCCTTGAAACTAGCTCCCATGCACTGCACGGCTTCTGTGTGCCTAGCACTCTGAGAGCTTAAGGTGCCTATAAGCAGTGTGGCCCAGCTCGGCAGAGGGGGGTACCGATGCAGACACATCTGTGAGTATGTCTTCAGTTACTAGGTGGCCACCAATCTTCATAGTAGGACCCAGGGACTCCTTGAGACCTCTGTCCCCATTCCCCTGCATTACTCAAAAGCCCTCAGAGCTCATGAGTCAAAGGGGGTCAAACTTACTTCCAAACACCAGCAGAGAGAGAAACAGGTGCCACTCCCAACCCCAGGAGAGAGAGAAACAGGTGCCACTCCCAGTTGAAGGCTGGTCCTGCCTGCCCAGTGGAAACCTGTCCATGCAACAGGCCTGAATCCTGCCAGCACCAGCTGGGCAGCCGGGTGCCAGCTCTTTGATTATGCACATGTGACACCTACACACACACACACACACACACACACACACCCTGAAAGGTCTGGTCACCTCTCAGTAAGCTTCCCACTAGCCTGATGTTTGCATTACTCAGAGGAAGACTCAGGTCCCCAGACGAAGGAGCTCCACTCCAGCCTCTGTCTACACAGAGCAATGGCTCGTGACGTCTGGACATGAAAATATTGTCACCTGCACCTTGTCACACGGACTGTTATCCCCTCCCCGGGCCTGACCCACCATCGCTCGGCATGCCCTCCAGTCCCCGAGGCCCGTGCTCACATTCCCTCTTGAGTCTGAGAATCTCAAAGACTCTGCCCAATGCCCTTTGGCTTAAGTTGCCCAGAGTCCATTTCTGTTACTTTTAAACAAGAACCAGAGTGGCCCGACTGACCCTGGGAGGGCTGACCGCTCCATCTTCCATGACAGCCTCTACTTCCAACAGGCGTGAGCTGATGAGGTTAGTTGAGGTCAGAGCAAGGCCCTGTGTCGGGTCTGTTTTGAGAGAGGATTGGCTGCCCCTTCCCCACTGTCACCCCCATGCTTCTCACGCCACTAATTGCCTCTCCCGCCTCCTCCCCAGAAGTGGGCGGTGTGTGTCCTTGACCGCAGTTGTGCCTTCCCTTTGCCTCTTTCAAAGGCCTCTTCCAGCTTTGTTGTGTCCTGCAGAGATGTCATTGGTCTCTGCTGTCTCCCTTGGGGTGGAATCTGAAGGTTCCGCTCACCTTCTCAGCCCCTCCTCCTCTCATCTCCTGTTTCTCTGACTCTGGTATGCGGGTGTTACCATCCAGCTCTGTGACAGACTGCTGGAGGTGGGAGAGCCCACACCTGGAACTCCGGAGCCCAGAGCTGGCCCCTGTCTGCTCTATAACCGTGAGCAAGCCTCTGTCTCGATGGCCTCGATTTCCCCCTTTTCATCCTGGGTGGGGGAGGTGTGGGCTGCTCTGCACCGTCCACCAGAGAGATGGGATTTTTCCTTGGACTGTGGACCGCAGCCTCCTCGAGTGCTCCCTGCCTCCTGCTCACTCCTTCTGCTCCATCCTCCAGTTTCCACCCCGGTTTCCTTGCTCCTGTGCCTCCGCTCTCAGGAGCTCCCCGTGCTCCAGCTGTCTCCGCTCTCCCAGGCCAGGGGTGCGCTCCCAAACACTGAGCCACCAGTGTGGGTGCACAAACCCACCCCAGGAGGCCCTGGAGCAGGCCCTGGAGGCTCCCTGTGTGAGTGGTGTTGACCCTCCAGTGGCCAGAGCCTGGAGAGGTGGGGGGACATTAGGAGGGGCTGGGGGACACTTGGGGACTCACAGCAGCTCTTCACTAGCACAAATGTATTTTAATATATTATCTGCTGGTGCAGCCGGCTATTTGGCTTCTCAACCTTCCCTCCTTTGTGTCACCAACGCCCTGCATTAAGTTCCTTCCGTCCTGAACGTTTACAGAGGTTCCTCTCTTCTTGGCTGGATCCTGACTGATTTAGCGTCTGACATCAGAATCCCGCTCAGGGTTTGGCCTGCATTGGGGGTGCCATTTGACGGCTTCAGGGATACTGAGTGCTCCAATTAGTGAGTACATGGGGTTTCTCTCATTTAGGGTTTCTACAACGCTTTTAAATAAAGTTTTATCATTTTCCACGGGGAGGAAAAGCAGACTTCCTCTCAGGGAAGCAACTGTCTTCGTATAAAACAATACCTTGATAAGGTACGTGGGGGGAAGTAACATCCTGAGGGTATGATTTGACAGGAGACAAGGAACCAAACGAGATAGTTAGAGTAAACTGCTCTGTGTGGGAAATAAGTCGGAACCAGAGGTGGGGAGACAGGGGCAGAGAGAAAAGGGGAAGCTGGTAAAACAATGTAGCAGGAGGCTGACGCTCAGGTGGCGGAAATGGCTGAGGGGCTTTTAGGAATGGAAATGTCAAATCGGGGCTTTGACGCTGCTGGTGTTCTTGCAATCCATAAATCCCTTCTTCTCTCCATCCTTTGAAAGCGCCTGCTACCCACAGGGGCTTTGTGTGCCCAGTCACGCTTTGTTTTAGGGGGGCGGGGGAGAGAGGCTGATTTTTTTAATGGAACATGAGAAAGGGATTGAGGTCCTTGTCTGGGCTGATTCAGGATGCAACTGACTTCACCAGCAGGGGTTGGAAAGATGCACAAACTGAATTAATTCGATGTAAGCAGGAGCTCGGAGCTAGAAATGCTGATGAGAACGGAGAGCTCATCTCTCGCGGTGCTGACGGCGGGCCCGGCTCTGCTCTGAGCGTTGCACCTGAACTAACTCACTTAATTCTCACAGCACCCGGCGAAGTAGGTACTGTTGCCATCCGGCTTTTGGAGTGTGGAAACAGAGGCAAGAGCAGCTGAGTGACGTGGGCCCCTCTGGCTGGGCGTAGAGCTGGCCAGGATCTGACCCAGGTGGTCTGCCTCGAGCCTGCGCTCCTAACCTCTTCCTGTGAGAAGCCCTCCAGGAAGGTGCGGGAATCCTGGGAGGTTTCCCGTGTATGGTCAGTGGAATGGGGGCTGAGTTGATCTGACCTGGATGCTAGGAACAGGGGAGCCCAGCTGGCATCTGGGTTTATCTTCCATTGGTCTCTCTGACTAGCTCTGCACGCCCCCCTCTCCCCACCCCCTTCCAGGGCAGAGACTGCATTTTAGTCGTCTGTGTCTTCAGATCTACCAAGGGGCTGGCACAGGCTGGAATCGGCTGAGTTCCTGTTTATTCCAGCAGGAGGGAGAGCCCGGCGGGAAGCCAGGCTGCTCCTCTGGGCCAGGCTGGGGCTGAAACCCGGCCAAGGGCCACATTGGTGGCCTCCCCTCCCCTCCCCTCCCCATGCCAACGCCAGTGCTGCCACGTCCTGTGCAGGCGTGGAGCTGTGGGTTTTTCCTAATTGAGAAGGAGAACATCTTCCGTCTAGTCAAGCAACATCCATGCGGCAACATCCATGCGGAGGCGGCGGCGAGCCGCCGAGCTGGCAGCAAACACGCTGCGCCTTTCAGAACCGCTTTTCTTGCCTTTGTGGCGCGTTTAACTCTCCTTGTGTTTTAAAATGTAAGCGCCCGACAGACACCCCTTTGAAGGCCCCAAAGAGAGTGCTGGCATCTCAATGGGGACAGCCCTTTGGGGAGGTGGTGGGGGAGGGGCGGGGAGGGGGGCCAGGGGACTCCGCAGCAAAGGAGTCGTCACCCACTGTATTGTCTCTTCGGGTCTATTCCGGCATCATTTATTTCATCTTCATGTGATAAAAATTGAGATGTACAACTTGTCTCCGCAAACACAGGCGGCAGTCAGCTGGAAAGAGCTTTGTTCTCCCGCGTGGGCGGGTGATGGGCAGGAAGCAGGCTCTCGGGAAGCATCTCTAGGGACCGTGAGGAAGGAGCCCCTCCTGGATCACCCACTCCCAGCACACACGCACAATGTGTACATGCGCACATACGCACACGCAATACGGATGTGCATGCACACACATGTGCATAGATCTCTTCTTCCCAAAGCCAGGCCTCGATTCACAAGAACCAGAACTCCAGCTCTGTCCCGGGTTCAAGGCCCGTCGCATCAACATGTGCAAACCCCTGGCCTCCTCGCTAGGGTGAGCGCTGCCGGTGTTGCTGGGGTCAGGGAGCTGGCTGGAGACCAGCAAGGGGCTGTCAGTCATCTCAGCAAGAGAGACCGCCGGCCTGGACTACAGTGGCGGTGCTCACAAACAGGAATAACGGGCAAAGTCCAGAGGAGTTTGAGAGGTAGGCCTGGCAGCCCGGTGAGTGGATGGAAGCAGAAACGTAGGATGCCATGAAGGAATTCCTGCAACGGTGAAAGCTCAGACTGAGTGACCTCGCTGCCTTCTCACTCTGAAATCCTGTGGGTCCATAAAACGCGGCATGTGGATCCCAAACTCTGTCCTTCGCTCCCTCCCTCCCCCACTCGTCTCACACTTGCATCTATATCCTTTTTTATGAATATTTAAATGTCACCTGATTGCATTATGGGTCATGAGTTGGGGGAGGGGGGGGAAACAAGTCTGCCTGTCCCCTCTCCATCACGGCCTTGAAGGAGCCAGAAAAAGAACCCCATCCCTAGGTCAGTTTCTGTAGGTTCCTTCTGCCCACCCCTTCCTGCCCCCGCCCAGCTGTCCTGGCAGCCACAGGCAGACCCGGCAGGTCCAGGAGCCACCTGGTCCTGAGCTGCAGGGGGGGAGGAGGGACAGGTCACTAGTCACAGGCAGTGGGGCCTTGAGATGCCCACGTGTTTTTTCACACAGAAGGTCCCTCTTCAGGGTCACAAGCCTCCTTTTTCTGACCCCGCCCCAGCACATGCCCCGAATAGGTCCCCGCCACCATCCATCTGGGCCGGCCCTTCCTCTCCGCCTGAGTCAGCTCAGGCTGCTCTAACAAATGCCCCAGCCGGGAGGCTTATAAACAACAGATAGTTGTTCCTCACAGTTCTGGGGGCTGGAACTTCGGGTCAGGGCCCTGGTCTGGGCCCCGGAGGGGTGGGGGCCGCTCCTCAGGGCACTGATCCACGCAGGAGGGCTCCACCCTCATGCCCAAGGCCCCACCTTCTAATACCATCACCTGGAGGGTCAGGATTTCCACATGGGAATCTGGGGGGGGGACACAACATTTAGTCTAACACTCTCTTTGTGGTGACCCCAAGTAGGTGCAGACGGCAGCACCCTGTCCCCAGGTCTCACCTCAGTTTTAGTGAAGCCATTCACTAACCAGGTGAAAAAACGGGTAAAGACAAACAAGCAAACCAAACAGCAGGTCTGCTGAGCCAGGAGGAAGGAAGCAGGACGGCGACTGCGACTGCGTGTGATGCTGCAGAGGAGGGAGCCTCCCAGGGCACCTGTGACTTCCCACGAGCTAGGAAGAGAGTGGAGAGAGCCAGGGAGTAAGTACCCCAACCTCTCCCCTCCCACCCTCTGTTCTCCTATCAGTACCTCCTGTTGGCCGAAGGGAGGAGCTCCGTGAGGGCAGAGATGTTCCTGGGAGGGGCAGGCTTGGGGCCCAGGCAGGATGGAGAAGGGGGACAGCATGCAGACTGGCGAATGGAGTGGAGACACCCAGCAGGGCCAGCCTCCGGCTCTCTCCCTGGGTCCCCTCCCTTGTGCCTTCCTTCTCTCGCCTTTCCTCTCAGGAGTAAAACCGATTCCTCTTACTTCTCATGCAGAACCATTCAGCCCATTTGTTGTTCTTATTGCCTTGGCTCCTGCCGACTCCCTGCCCCCGGGTCTCACCTTCCGCCCAGGAGGCTAGCTTATCCCGTATCTCCCTCAGCAAAGGCCCTCAGAGGGATTGTGCTGTCAAGCTGCAAAGTCATCATTTCTTCGCCTTAACTATGAAAAAGGAGGCAGGGAGGGAGGGCCGTGCTCCCTGAGGGCGGAGTGACTATCCTGCCCAGACACCGCTCTGCCTGGGTCTGAAACAGAGGGACGGGCCCCTGTGGTCCTGGAATGGTGGCTGAAGCCCTGCTTGCTCACCCACGCTCCCCAGAAGAAGTGGGGCACTCCTTTGGGCCCCCCAGAGCCCTACCACCTACCCACCCAGAGCCAGCTATGACCCCAAAGAGCCTGCCACTGCCCTGAGGGCCAGTCCCCAGCTCAGGGCACACCCTGCCCTGGAGGATGGAGCCTGCTCCCCTCCTCTTCCTGCTCCAGCTCCAGCATCAGGGACCCAGGGCAGCAGATGGGACGGGAGCAAAGGCTCGCGCTGAGGTCTCCGGCTCTCCTCGGGAAGCCGCTGCACTGGCTAAATACCACCTCTCCGCCCGCCTTGGTATTTAGAGAGCAACCTGGTCCCTGGGGAGGGAAGGAAACTGCCTGCTTATTCACGGCACTTCAGAGGCCGGCCCCGAAAAGAGAAAAAAGGCTCATCTCTCCCTCGGGAGGCTGGTGCAGCGGAGCATCCTTCTCCCGGCCACAGCAGGACGTGGCAGATGCCAGCCGCGCTGCAGCCTGACAGCTGTCACTCAGGCCTCCCACGCCCATGTGCACGTGAGCATGTGCGGGTGCGGAGCGGTCTCGCATGCTCGTGCACGTGCCAGCGGGAAGCCGAGCCCCACCGTGTGGGCACGGGCCGATGGGGACGGTGAGTGTGGACACAGGGCCCTGGGTGTGTGCTGGGGTTGTGGCACACCCATTCATATGTCTATGGCTGTGAGGAACCCAGACTTGCTCACGTGCGTGCCTGCGAAGGAACGGCAGGCATGACCATGTGTCCGTGCAACATGGGACACAGGTCTGCTGGTGGGCACATACATGTATGTACATAGGGTCCGACTTTACTGAGGCATCAGTAGGCCAATTTCTGCATGGGGGAGGGGGGCTGGCCACAGCAGGTAGGTGTTTGGGGCTCTTCAGGCAGGGGTTACATGGGGTAGGGGGGTTCCCTCCTCCCCTGCGCCCAAGCCCCACAAATCTCGCCTGTTATCTGAGCCTCTGCTTGCCCCAGGCCCCAGACCCACCCCTGCCACCAGCCCCCCTGGGGCCCCATTTTTCCTTCCTCCCATTGCTGGGCTACCAGGAGCTTCTAGCGTAGGTGAGCTTGGCATTGCCCAGGACGTGGTGGCTCTGAGCTGCCCACCCTGCTGTGGGCTGGGATGGGGCAGACTGACTCCAGGCCTGACCTCCAGCAAGCCACTGGCCAGTGCCCCACATCCGGGCGCCGTGCCTGGCACAGAGGGGCACTCGATAAGCAAGTGTGGAATTAGTGAGTGTAGACAAATGAGCCCATTGTAGGCAGAGAGGAGAGAGGCTTACGGAGCAGTGGTGTGCACAGCAGGTTGCATTCGGAACTGTAGCAGGTGAATACATTCAGCGGTAGTTAGAGGCCTCAGCGTGGTAATTGCTCAGAAAAAGGTCAAGGCTACAAATTTAGACTTGGGATTATGTCGCGGATGGTGTGGTGCTCCCACTCCCCTTCCGCGTGAGGCCCTCGTTTCCCCAGCGGAGGGGATGTTGGCGGCTGCTGCTCTGGCTGGGCCACTCTTCAGGGATTGCCTTTGGCAGGAGGAAGCTGCCGCATCCAGGACAAGACCCCTCCCCTGGCCCCACCGTGTGGGCCGGTGGGGATTGTGAGTGTGACTTGCCACTCAGGGCACCAGCACTGGGCTCCCTTGCCTATTTCAGGATAACTGTGAAGGGCCATCCCAGACCCCGAGACCGGGGCATCGGCAGAGGCCTCGCCTGCTTGCTGTCCCCTTTCCGGGGGCTCCTGGTCCCCCACGTGTTACTCCCATGAGCCTTTCTCATGAAGCTTCCTGCCAGCAGTTTTCCAGCTTAGAGTCTGTGTCTGGGGGCCTTGACCTGAGACAGGCATCGTGGGTGAATGGTGTTAGATAAACACGGGGAGTAAAGACAGAGCCTGAGGACAGTGTATGCAGGGATTCGAGAAAGGAGGAGGAGGGGCCAGGAGGAGCGGGGGTGGAGGGGAGGGGACCAGAGATGAGCCTCGGAGGAACAAGGATCGGTGACCCTCAGACCAAAGAAGGACCGGTCTGAGTCGTGGAGAGAAAACCTAAAGGTCGTATTGTCACAAAGCTGAAAGAGTAGAATATCTCAAGGGAAAGGGGGTGGATAGCAATAAACTCCACAAAGACGTCCAATAAAATAAAAACTAAAAGATAGTCATTGGGTGAACAACAGGAGCTGGCTGGTGACCTTAACCAAAGCAACTCAAGGGTGAAGGGGCAGAAGTGGAGCCACTGGGTCAGCAGTAAGAGGGAGGGAAGGGAGGAAGGAGGGGCTTAGATTGTTCTTTGAAGAAGGGAAAGCAAGAAGAAATATGGTACAATGGCTAAACGTGATGTTTTCTTCATCATCATCATCATCATCATCATCATCGTCATCTCTGTTTTTAAGATCAGAGAGACTTGAGCAGAAACCTCAAGAATGTTCTAGCCAGAAGGCTGTATCCATTCATGGCCCCCCGAGAAGTCTCAGTGTTTGACCATGTGTGTTTTTCTTTTGCCAAAAACAAAATTAATCCCAACCACTTAAACAAAAGGGGTCCATTGCTTCGAACAGAAAGGGCACTTGTTACTGCAGGAACACCCTTCACATGAATAAAAATAGGGTACCAGCTGGTGACAGCCTTGGCAGACTTTGGGGGTCTCCCTGAGAACCCCCTCCACGTGGGCATTATCGCAGGCATTGTTTATCTGTCCTTTGACCTTGGAGGGCAGCCCGGAAAAGAAGCTCACTGGCTACTGTTCTTTTGATGAGATGGCATATGGGACTGTAGTCCCTCACCCAGGAACGCCTGCATTGTCCTTGCCGGGGTCAGTTCTGTTTTTCCTGTAGACCTGGAAGGCAGCCACTTGCTCATTAGCCAGTCCCAGCATGTGGTACAACTGCTCCTCCAATGCCAGTAGGCAAGGCGGGAGTCAGGAATTGCTACAGTACTGACTGGAAGGCTGGGCAGGGGCATAACCTGAGAGTCCCTGCTCGGGTGTCAGGCAGACTGAGTGTGAATCCTGGCCTCGCCACTCTATCAGTGGCAGGAACGGACCTCCACATGGGTGGTTTAGTAACTACCATAACAGAAGTCTAACAGAACGTGGGCCAGGACTGGGATGGTAGAGCTACACACTCAGGAAATCCTAGCTTTCTGTTCGGACATGCGTGGCTTCCATGCTCAAGGTTTCTTTGAGGTCCAAAGTGGCTGACAGAACGCCAGCCATTACATCTGCATTCCAGGCATCAGGAGGGAGGACAGGAGAGCGGGAACAGGACCTGCCCCTCTATTTTAAGGAGCTTTTTTAAATGGTCCTCATAGCCACATCTAGCTACAAAGGAGGCTGGAGGAGATGTATTCTTTTATCTGGGCACATCGTCAGTCTACACAAAATGAGGTTCTGTGTGTTATGAGGAAGATGAGACTCATTGGTAGCAGTTCTTCCCACAGCCTGTGACTTCAAGGCAATTTACTTGAGCCCTCTGGGCTTTCGTTTTCTTACCTACAAAATGGTCACAATGGCCCTTTCCTGGTGGTGGTGTTGACTGGTATTACCAATAAAGAGTCAAAACCTCAAATGTCGGCAGAGCTCAAGAAAGTCGTTTAGATAAGAGGCAACTGGGAGAGGTAGGGATGGGGCTAACTGGAGTGATGAGCTCTGTCTAGAAAGGAAGGTCCCTATTCAACCCCAGCCTCCTGTGTGGACGGAAATGCTGGCTCAGCATTTCCAGATCTTCTGGTTTTTTCAGAGAAAACTGAAAATCTGGATTATATGTTAAATCTCTCTAATTTTAGAGTTTGCAATCATTCACATTTGGTTTTTTTTTTGACCCAGTAAGAGTCAAAATATAGACATATCTGTTGGCTAAATATGGCCCTGGGGTATTGGTTGCTCTGACCTAGGGACAATACCATCCCAATTTTTCACCTTTTCTCAAGACATGTTGACCACTTTGGGGTATGATATCCAGTGGTCAGCAAACCGCGGCTCATGAGCCATATGCGGGCTCTTTGGCCCCTTGAGTGTGTCTCTTCCACAAAATACCAGCTCTTCCACAAAATACTGACTTCTGCACATGGGCCACGAAGTTTCAATCGCACGTCGGTATTTTGTGGAAGAGCCACACTCAAGGGGTCAAGAGCCGCATGTGGCTCGAAAGCTGCGGTTTGCCAACCACGGATATACACCCTTTCCCTGGTGACAAAGGCCTATTTGGGCAAAGGGCAGTGTGGAGGTGCCATCCAAAAGTCTATAATGACAACATTTGGGTTTTGTGGGTCTGACTGCTACCCTCCACCCCTTGCTATTACAAACATCGAGCACCAGGCACAACCAACCCCACAAACATTGTCAGGAGCAGCACGATTCTGCGTGCATGCTAATCCTTTGAGCAAACAATTGGAGCAAGTCAACAAAAAGTTGGATTGGAGACCTGGTTGCTGGCCGCAATTTAAGTGTGAGCTTCCAGCCATGTGACTTGATCAATATCCTTCTGTAAATCAAATTCAAAATTGATGGCCTGCATTCCAGCTTCCTCTGGCACACCTCCTATTCATTCCCATTTTTCAATAGTTTTATGGACTTAAGCACTTTCATGGACTTAGTTTGTGCCACTTGCTCATAATGACTGATTTCTGTGCTCCGATGGTCTCCGTTTGGTCATCCTGATGGGAGGGAGGAGGAGACCCGTTGGTCGGCCTCTGTGCACATTCCAGTTTTCCTGCAGGAGAGCACCGCTGCCTTCCAGCACCAAGCCACCTCCACCCCCAGATCAGCACAGCTTACCCCTCCCGGGACCCCTGCTTCCTTCCAGAGCAAAGTGGTTTGAATGACTAGCCCATGGTCAGTGGGGCTGCAAGTACCTCACAACACCTGCATCTGCCCGGAGGCCGCCTGTTACTTCAGTGACTGAGCAGAATGTTAAAGTCATAGTTCATACGCTTCTTTCCTATTCCACTCCAGGGCTTCTGAGTCCCTTCTATCACGCTCTGATGCACCTTTCTCAATTTCCATTCTTTCTTTCCTCTCTGAGCGCCTCGCTCTCCCTTCTCCTCTCGTTTTTATATGGCACACTCATCTCGGATTCAACGTATCACCCTAAACGCTGTCACACCAAACCATGTGTTGAATTGCAATACTGCCCAAAGCGCAAGCAACATCAACCCTTAAATGCCAATCTGTTAATATCCCTTTGGGCCACTGGGTCCACTCCTCTAAGGCTGCCTTTAACGGCCCTACTTCACCCAATGTATGAAGAACAGTTTTTGTAACCCATGGATGGTTAGTAATGGTGCCAATTCTACTCGAGGCTCAGGATCTTCCTTGGAGAAGACTGGACCTTTTCCACATGTCATGAGGTATGTGTCTGTGTAATAATGACACCACCGCAAAACTTTACACATTTAAAATCCTCTTAGACACAAGGCATGTGACACGGTCAGAGTGGCAGCCGGATAAACAGCATCGGGTATTCCGAGCAGGCTGTGTGCATGGCAGCTGGGAGCTGTGGCAAGTTTGGATGTTGCTAGCGACATCTGCGCTAAACAAAACCACAGTGATCGTTTCAAAAGGTAAATCAGATCATGCCTCTCCCCTACTCTAGACCCAATGGCTTGCATCCCACTTAGGATGAAAGCCAAATTCTTCCTGCTGACTTAAGGGCCCTGTGCAGGAGCTGCCTTTGACCTGCCTCGCCAACCCCATCCTGCTCCTGGCGGTCCCCACCGCTCGCTCTGCTCCAGCCAGAGCGCCTGTCTCTGCTCCCTGAGCCCGCTGTGCTCGCTCTGCCTGGGGCACTTTGACCAGCTGTTCCCTCTGCCTCGGGCTGTTTCCATGGTCTGCACCTGGCCTGCACTGTCTTGTCATCCACTGTCACCTCCTAAGGCACACCTCCCTGATCGCCTACACTGTGTAGCCCCTTGCTCACTCCCTCACACTCTGTTTGAATTCTCTTCACAGCCCTCATCACTCTCTGAGGTTTTATTTGGTTCTTTATTGAGTCTGTTGGCTTCTGCCCCCACTAGACTGGAAGCTCCGTAAGGGAAGGCATCTGGGGGGTCCTGTTCACGGCTCTGTCCCCAGCATCTGGTACAGTGCCTGCAAGTGGTGGGTGTTTCATGTTTGTTGGATGGATGTATCATTGAAAGAAAGCAAGGAGGTGAGAGAGAAGTAGGATGGGTTGTGCCCGCTGGAGTGCCCTGTGCAGGGAGGGGGCGCAGACTGTCAGGAGCGAGGGGGAGCCGTGCACAGCAACCTCCAAGTCCCTTCTCCCAGCCTGGCCAGGCTCACCATGCCAGCTCCAGCCCTGCCCACCGATGAGGTTGCCCCAGAGGCTTAGAGCAGTCACCTCCTCTGACAGAGGCTCCAGGAGCCAGTCCATCCATCACTCAGAGGGAAGAGCCACAAATTCTGAGGTCTCTGTCTGCATCTGTCATGCTCAAGGGTAAGCTTGCCGTGGCCGCGGTGCACAGCCACTCCTCCCTGCTGATGGCTGCGCTGGCTCAGGTCTCGCTCGGTGACAAATCTGTTGTCTGCTCAGCGGCATTCGCTGACCGAGGCTGGGGCCAGGGCCAGGGGCTGCGGAGCTGGAAAAATTTATAACCAAGTTCTCCTTGGAGAAACTCTACTGAGGACACGACAGGGAAGTCCCACCCTGAATGCCAGCCAAAGGAAGGGGCTGCCCGGGCAGAGAGCATCAGCACCAGGCCCCAGTGGTCCCACTTCATCTGTCCCGGATGGACAGGTGGCTCTCCTGGCAGCCCAGACCCCCTACCCCTACCCAGGGTATGCCTAGACCCCCAGGGGCTCCTCAGGCCATGCTCCCCTGTTGACCGCTTCCATTCATTTGACCTTGAGTGGTGGTCAGAGTTCACATCCACTTTGGAGTGAGACAGACCTGCACGTGAATTCCTGCTCCTCCCTACGCTCACCACATGACCCTGAACAAGTTCACCTCCAGCTCATTTGTAAAATGGGGTGATGACACGGTTTCTGTGAAGATTGTGTGCACTGTGTGTGATATGCTTGCCAGTGCCTGTTGGAAAGTAAGTGCTCAAACATGGCATTCGTTGCCATTGTTGTTGAGATGTCATCAGCGTTGTTGATGTCACAGTCTACCTTCTCAGCCCAAAATGATCTTGTCAGTGGGGAAAAGGAGGCCAAGAGGCAGGACTCCTCTTCCCTGATCACAGCTCTGGTGTCCAGAGAAGAGTCTGCTACCAGGAGCCAGTCCAGAGGCCCCATAGCAGCCTCTGAAGGTCTGGGGAGTACACAGACTTTCTCAAGGTGTGTGTGTATCATTGAGAAAACAGCAGACAAAAAGGGTGCCTTCAAGCCCATCCCTGCCTGCATTGCCCCCCTCCAGAGCCCATCTCCCTGCCCTGGAGGTCCCATAAGCACCCTGCTTCCCCCATCAGCCTCCCCACTGTCCCTCCCCATTTGGGTCACTCCTGTCATGTACACACACACACACACACACACACACACACACTCCTACCAGCTTGGCCATGCCTTTTGCTCAGACCAATCCATCCTCTTCCATACCCTCCCCCACTCATAAAACCTTACCACTCTCATATCTCAGCCCCTCAAAGCCCTGCCTTACAATGATACAGCTGATAAAGGGTTAATATCCAAAATATATAAGGAACTCATACAACTTAACAAAAGGAAGGCAAACAATCCAATTAAAAAATGAGCAAAGGACCAAAATAGACACTTCTCCAAAGAGGACATACAGAAGGCCAAGAGACATAAGAAAAAATGCTCAAAGTCACTGATCATCAGAGAGATGTGAATTTAAACGACAATGAGGTATCACCTCACACCTATCAGAATGGTTACCATCAACAAATCAACAAATGACAAGTGCTGCTGGTGGAGATGTGGAGAAAAGGGAACCCTAGTACACTGCTGGTGGGAATGCAGACTGGGGCAGCCATTATGGAAAACACTATGGAGTTTCCTCAAAAAACTAAATATGGGACTTCCATTTGACCCAATGATCTCACTTCTCAGAATATACCCTAAGAAACCAGAAACACCCATCAGAAAGAATGTATGTACCCCTATGTTCATAGCAGCACAATTTACAATAGCTAAGATCTGGAAACAGCTCAAGTGCCCATCACTAGATAAGTGGATAAAAAGCTTTGGTACATTTACACCATGAAATACTATGCAGCAGTAAAAAAGGAGAATCTCTTACCCTTTGAACCAGCATGGAGGGACCTGGAGTGTATCATGCTAAGTGAAATAAGTCAGTCAGAGAAAGACAAGTATCATATGATCTCACTCATAAGTGGAATCTAAGTAACAAAATAAACTAATGAAGGGAGTGGATCCAGAGGCATGGAACAGAGTGTGGAACCTCAGAAGGGAGGCGGGGGAGGGTAGGTGGGTGGGAGGAAATCAACCAAAGACCTTGTATGCATATATGCATAACCCATGGACACAGACAATAGGGTACTAAAGGCCTGGGATGGGGGGGAGGGGAGGGCTGGAGAGGGTAAATGGGAGAAAAGGGGAACATATGTAATATTTCAACAATAAAGAATTTTAAAAATAATAATAAACGCCCTGCCTTAGGTGCTTTCCAAGTGGCAGCACTTGATTTACTGAAGCCACACAAAACGATGCCTGTCCTCCCCAGGGAGCATACACATTTCATATGGCTCTTCCGGAGCCAACGGGGTGATCCTAATGTTCATGGCATAGCAGGGGAGTGAGAAGTGGGGGCGGCAGATCGTGGTGCCCCTACAGTCATAGTTGGCAGGCGCCGGTTTCTTGACCAAAGTATATGGCGCTGAGCTTCTTGAACAGGATTTTCTCTTCCTCCCCTCCCCACCTCATGTGAGTACCTTAGATCAGGGGTGGGGAACATCTGGCCCGTGGGCCATATAGGGCCCGAGAAATCATTTGGTCTGGCCCTGCCAAGGCATTAGGGGTGCATTAATTAAATGTTTGACCAAATATAGCAGGCTCACTTTTAAGTTGATAATTTTGATTGGCCCATGAATGATGTTAAAAATATCCAAGTGGCCCTTGGCAGAAAAAAAAGGTTCCCCACCGCTGCCTTAGCTGAAAGAGAGCTCCCGGAGCCCTGCAGGAGCTGAGGTGGGGCTGAGTCCCACCTGCCCAGCACACCAGGCAATAGTCATTTTTTTCCCTACCTCTTGCCGCCAAAACCCAGGGCCATGGTCCATCCACTCAGCCCTGCCTGCCTGTAGTTTTCTCTGAGTATCAGATACAAGAGGGGTGAGTGGTGCTCTGCCTGGGTAGCTCCAGGCCTGGGGGAGTTACAGCCTTGATTTCCTTTCTTTTTTTTTTAATGTTTTATTGATTTTTTAGAGAAAGAGAGAGAGGGAGATGGAGAGGGAGAGAAAGAGAGAAACATCAATGAGGGAAAAGCATCAATTTCCTGCCTCCTGCACATCCCCAACTGGGGGGTCGAGCCCCCAACATGGGCATGTGCCCTGACTGGGAATGGAACTGGGAACCTCTCAGTGCATGGCCACACCAGCCAGGGCTGGATTTGCTTTTTGACAGCACTGTTCTGTCCTTTTCTGAGCAAGCATAGTGGCTCTAATGAGGATCCAGAACCCCACACCCTCCAGGGCTATTGGCCAGGTCACATAGAGGGAAAAAAAAAAAGGTGGGAGCTCACTTTTCATGCAACCGGCTCAATTAATACCACCCATCCCAACCCACATCCTGCCTTCCTTCTTACAGAGTGGGCAGAGGGTGCCCCCTGGGCCAGGCAATGGCACATGGAGCTGGTTCTAAGCTGTGTCTCTCATCGAGAACCCCTCAGTTGAAAGGACCCACGGGAGATCCAGCAAAACGCCCCCTTTCTCCAGCACATGCGCAGCCGTATATCCCAGCCCCAGCGGATCCTGAAACTGAACGTTCTCATTTGTTGAGAATCTACTGCATGTCCTGCAGCTGGGAGAGACCCTGCCCTTGCAACCAGACCTGGGTCTCCTGGTTGGTACAGTAGAGGGATGTCGCAGGGTGATGCCTGAGGTCCTTTACAACCCTGACAGCCACTCCACTCTCCCGGGTCCATCATGAACTTGTCTTAAACAACCCAGTTCCTTCAAACCCTCAAAAGGATCCCCACCACCGCTCCACTACCACTCTAGTGTCTGGGATGCAATGCTTAGGCTCCAGCTCCCTCTGGCAAGACTCTTTCTGCCTTTTGCAGCTACTAACACCATTTGTTAACATCTTTGCTTGAGATTGTAAGCTTGGATCGCACACCTGTTAGAATGTCAAAAGTTTAAAAAAAATACTGGCAGTTCCCAAGCGCTGGAGAAGATGTGGGACAGCTGGTCCTCTCCTGCATTGCTGGTGGAAACGCAGAGTGGCCCAGCCACTCTAGAACACAGCCTCTTACAAAGCTCATCACAGGACTCAGCAACCTTACTCCTGGGTATTTATTTACAGGGAAATGAAAGCTGATGCTCACACCAAAACCTGTGCACAGATGTTTATAGCAGCATCACCCATAATTACCAAAAACTGAAAACAACCCCAACATCCTTTACCAAGTGAATGGAGAAACAAAATGTGGTACAGCTGTGCGATGGACTATTGCTCAGCAATAAACAGGAAGGAATGAGTCACAGGCCCAACACCACGGGCGAATCCTAAATGCTAATGCTGAGGAAAAGAAGCCATCCTCAAAAGATTCCAGGCTGATGACTCTATTTGTAGAACATGCTGATGGAAAGCAAAACTATAGGCACGGAGAACAGATTTGCTGAGGCTGGAGAGGGACTGATGGTGTACCACGGGCCAGCTCTCTGGAAGTCTTTGGGGGGTTGGAATTGCTCTGGGTCCTGTTGGTGGTGGTGTTTCCAAGACTCTTTGCATGCATTAAAGTGCTCAGAATTGAACAGACAATTAAAGAGTTAACTTTGCTGTACATAAGCTACACATTTAAAAATAAATCGAAAATTACCTTTTAAAAAAGTCCATGCTTGCATTCTTGGGAGGTGAACTGCCTGGGTTCAAATCCCAGGTCAGCTACATTAGTGGTCACCTGTTGGTTTGTGCCTGCTCAGCTTCCACTCTCCATGGGGACATGCTGTGATTTTCTTCTGGGATGTCGACCCTCCCCGCCTCTCGGTCCATGGCTCTGGGAAGGGCAGGCCATGTCCCTCTTGCTGGGGGGGAGGACTGGCCTTCTCTGGGCTCCAGGTGAGCATGTGACCGGGCCTAATCAGCATAACCCCTCCCCCAGCCACAGTGATTGGTTTAAGAGGAGGCACAAGATCCCAGTCGATCAGCCTTCTTCAGATTGGGTTAGAGGAGGCACTCTATCCTCTGGAATTTCTAAAGATGGCAACTGCAGGACATGTATACTGATAGTCAAGTCCTGCTCCCAGCCTTTTACACGTAAGAACTTATCTAGTCTTCACAACAGCCCCACAAACTAAATGCTACTCTTTTATTCCCATTTCACAGACAAGGAAGCTGAGGCCAGAGAGGCTCATTAACTTGCCCAAGGCTACCCAGCAAGGCCAGGGTTTGACCTACGTACTCTGACTTCAGAAATGGAGCCTTTAACCTCTACCTTATTTTTCTTCTTGGAGGGGTAGTCCACACTGTTCATAGCCACATTGGTGCATGCAGGGCAGAGAGGGATTCCTTAAGTTATAATTTGAGCTCTTGGGAGAAGATTTTGCTGGGGTGAAAGCTATCCCCTGGCACTGCCTCTGAAGTGACTTCTCCAATCTTCCTTGGAAATGTTCTGTTTGACTGTTCCCTGAGCTGAAAATGAGAAAAATACCTCCTTTAAAATATGGGTGTGGCTGTGGCATGTGAAGCAAGGAGCAAAGGGACTTGGCCTCAGTTTCCACTCTAATTGACTTGCTGTGGAACCCAAGATAACCAAGCACCCCAGTTTCCTCTTCTATAAAAGGGGGTCATAATAGAACCTACCTCATAGGCTTGGGGGAGACTCGATGAGGTAATACATGCAAAGCATTGAGCACAGCACCTGGTACAATAGACTCGAGAATAAAGAGTATGATTAAACGCATGAGCTACACTTGGATGTGTAATCTGTGTGCACATGTGTGAGGTCCAAGCATCCTATTTCTGGGGCTGTCCCTCATGCACCATCTATCTAACATATATAATTTCATGACTAATTGAAAAATATTAGGCATTAATATTTAAACTGTGCTCTACATTGCTGATGTTTGATGATGTGGGATTGGTTTAGAAGTTATTTTTGGTCTGAGGACCAACACGGCAGCAAACATTTTAAATGAACCCACGTTCTTGTTTTACATGTTTCTTCCAATGTCCTGAGAGGCCGTTTTTGATGAATTTAGACCATTACCAGGTCAGGCCACAGGCCTGGGTCTTTGAACCTGTGCTAAGCTCCCCGCTGCTGCAGGCTGTGCAGCCAGACTCTGAAATGATGGAAGAGACTGGTGGCAAAGGAGAGGCGGGTGTGCGTGCGTGTGTGTGTGTGTGTGTGTGTTGTAACGGGTGAGATCATAAGCTTGGCCGTCAGGGAATCTGGCTCTCCCGCCCTGCTCTGCCCCACCAAGCCACCGGAGGTTATTGGTGATCAGCAAAATGTATGGCCAAGTGCCTAGTGCAGCCGTGGGCAAACTACGGCCCGCGGGCCGGATCCAGCCCGTTTGAAATGAATAAAACTAAAAAAAAAAAAAAAAAAGACCGTACCCTTTTATGTAATGATGTTTACTTTGAATTTATATTAGTTCACACAAACACTCCAGCCATGCTTTTGTTCTGGCCCTCCAGTCCAGTTTAAGAACCCATTGTGGCCCTCAAGTCAAAAAGTTTGCCCACCCCTGGCCTAGTGCCTGGTCAGTCCCCACAAATAGTAACAGTAATAGTATCACTGAGTTTTGGCCTCTTCACAGCATCAGGAGCAAACCTTGGAAGGGGGATCAGCAGCCCCCTTTTCATGCCAAGAGACCCCCTCCCTTCCAGCCCCCAGGGCTACAGGCTCCAGGGGCAGATGCCCAGGCTGCTAATGCATGTGAACTATACCTGGTCTTGAGATCACCCTGAAATCAGATCCAAATAAGTCTGGGCCCATTGGATACCAACAGCTCAACGGGAGACTCTCGGGCAGTATTTGATCAGTCTAGAGTGTTAGATCTTGTAGATTCTCCTTTCCACCCTGGGCTTTCATAACACTACGTAGTGAATGGTCAGTAAATGTTAGCTATTACTTTCTTCCAACTTCCTTTTCAACAAGACAACGCACTTGTGTGGTGTTTATTTTGTGACAGGCACCGTTCTAAGAACTTTGTGCTTATTTTACTGAATCTATAATATAATGCTTTTAACAACCACTATGATTATCCCATTTTACAGATAAGAAAACGGAGGCACACAACATCACACAGCTAAGACACAGCAGAGCCAGGGGGCTCCAACCCAGGCAGCCTGTGCCCATAATAGCTGCAGAGTGTAAACCTCTCATCCAAGTTGGGGGCATATGACAGGACCGGCCACACGCCCCCTGTCAGTCTCAAATGAAGCATGAGCAGCCCTTCCTTTATCTCTCCGACTCTCTGCTCAGGGGCTGGACACTCCGCAGCTCTCGGTGCCCTCTCTGGGACAGCACCTGAGACTGCTTCTCTCTGGTCGCTCTAAGCAAGCAGGAGCCACTCCAGAAAGTATGGGGTCACCTTACCTAGCCAGGCTGAGCCCGAAAACTGTGTCCCCAGAATTACAGAAAGAGGATGGAGAGAAGGAGGAGGAGAAAGAAGAGGAAGGGGAGGGGGAGCACAGTGGTGTCCGAGTGGTCACAGACACCCAGGATGGACAACCAAGTGGTGTGAAGTCCCTTGTTATAAAACCCCAGCGGATTTTTTCCTCCTGGCTCCTGGTTGCTGAGGAGAAACGGGGGCCCCTCTCACATTTACCGCAAACTCGGGGCAGAATTATTAGAAATTGGGAGGGATTAGAGAATGCAGGACTAGGAACAGTCCCCTGCCTTTGGAAGCAAATGTTTCATCACAATGGAAACTGAAACACAAAAAGGATCCCAAGCACCTCGTTGCTCCCTCAGGCCCTCCACTTCTGCTCCCGCCCAGACACCCCGCCGCCCACACTGCAGGACGCTTCTGCTGGGGAACCAGGCCAGGCAGCCAGCTGGCTGCTTCTGTCTGTGTCAGAGACAACTCCTCCACCCCCAACACCCTTGCCTCCGGTGGGGGGGGGACTCCAGTGAGCAGAAAGGACACTTCAGACCCAGTCACTTCCATCTCCACCGCAACTCCCAATTTCTTCCCTCTCTTCATTCACCAAAAACTTCAATCTCTTTCTTTTCTCTTTAAAAAAACAAACAAAAAACTTTACCATTTCAGCAGGCAGTGTGGGGGGATTTGCCAAATTAATGGCAATTCGTGGTGCAAATAACGTGTCAATTAAGATTGACGGTGCTGCGCGAGGAGGTTGGTGGCGTATGCTAATGTTTTAAAAGCCTATTTCATGTGCCTTTTTGCGGAGTCGTTTCATTAGGCTTATTAAGAGCCCAATTGATACATTTCTTGTTGATTCCAAATATTCCTGAGGTGATTAATTCCCAACAATGGGGTTAATTAGTCGGCAGACTTTGGAACACTTCTTTAGCCGGTAGCTTAAGAAACCAGTTTCCAGGGAACGTAATCTCCAAAAGAATTACATTCCTTTCTTCTAAGGAAAGGGGGGGCGGGAGGGGGGACTCTCCCTTGGGAAGAAAGGATGGCTGTGATCTCTCGGAGAGTTAAATGAGTGTTATAACCCCTAAGGGCCCCCCCGGTTTGGTTTTTAAATGCCCCCTACCCTTTATTTTTTAACAGGGAGGAAACCACCTTGATTTTTTTTTTTGGGGGGGGGGGGGGGCGAGTATATGGGAGGTGGCATGCGTGGACCACAGGGAGACCAGCCTGGGGAACAGAAAATGGGGACCGCTTTCTCCCCCTGAATAGATGTGTGACCTCCCCCCACACACACACACACACACACACTCTGAGGCATTCCTTCATCCATAAAATGGGAACAAGGACACTGCCCTCCCCCAACACCGCAAGCTCTGAGGGCGAGATGAGATCACACGTGTGAAAGCCGTTTGAGAATAAAACCCTTTTCTGTTTTTAACCTTTGAGAGGTGTTTTTTTTCTTTCTTTCTTTTTTTTTAAAAAAAAGAACCTATTTTAGAAGTGGGCTTTTTTAAACTCTTTTTTTATATTATTATTCCCTCATGAAAGGGTTTCTTCTTGTAGCTGGGATTTTTCATCTCATGTTGAAGAGGAGAGAGAGAGAGAGAGAGAGAGAGAGAGAGAGAGAGAGAGAGAGAGAGAGAGAGATTTAAAAATAGCTATTTTAATGAAAAGAACAGCTCCCATGAAGGCCTGGGCAGCCCTTTCTGTGGGCTTTGCTGCCGAAACTCACGGTCCAAATTGATTTTTTTTTTTTACCCTCTTCTTTAAAGGTAAGTGATGAAATACTGTGGGTTTGAAAGGGCTGACATTTTGGGTAGCAATTAAACTCGGTCCTATCTAGCCGCACGGCAGCGGGTGGCGGCCGCTCGTTATGGCGAGAGGCAGGCAGAGGAGTCCTCTGCCGGGCGGCTCTCAGAAGAGCCCAGGCCGCTGTCTGCAGCCAGGTAATTAGAGGTAACAAGCTGGCCTGTCACCCTCCTCCCCCACCCACCTGGGGACCCACCCCACTCCCCCTCGCCCAGGAGACGGGCAAGTCCCGGATCCTAAGGATCCTAATCGCGGCAGTGATGGGCGCGGCAGATATTGATGCTGAGTTGCTAAGGACCACACCGGAGGCAGCAATAGCCAGGAATTGGCGGCCAATGACATGGCAGGGCCGCCGCGTCATTAGAAGCAGCCGAAGGGCCAGGCGCTTCCCACGGGTCAATGGGATGTGATTGGGAACACGCACAAGGGAGGGACCTGCTGGGCCACTTGGCACGTGTTCCCCTCCCTGTCCAGCTTGGGTTCCCGTGGAAATGCAGCTATAACAAGTCGCACTTCCAGATGTTCTTCTCAGGAAAACCCATTCCCCAACCCCGCTCTGGTGGGGACCTCATGATCTCCCCCACAGACCCAAAGACACACTGGGCCGTTACAGACTCCCCTGTGGAGAAGACCTCGGAGAGCCTGGGGTGGGCGGGCACCCTTCTTTTGTTCTGCTCTCCAGGGGACGCTAACCTGCAGCCAGGACCAGGAACCACCTATCTAGATGCAGGTCGATGGTTTGCCCAGCATTTGGATCCAAGGTGGGCACAGGCCTGGCAGCCCCTGGCATGTCTGTGTCCTTGGCTGAAAGCTCCCAGCTTCATCTGAGTGGTAACAAGCCTGGACGGACGGACAGACAATCCGATCAGTCTGCTCTAGTCTCTCAGCCGCACTCATAGGCACCGTGACCGCCTGGGCAGTAAGATCAATTCAGCTCCATGCAAGGCCTCCGGAACTGGAGGAGCCTGGACGATTCGGATCGAGCCCCGGACTGTCCTAATGCCCTTTGCAGCACTGGTGACCCTGCCCCTCCAAGTCTCGGTTTGCCCATCTGTAAAAAGGGCTGGTCGGCCAAGGTCAGCTCTCCATCCTCCCCCGCCTGAAATACCAGCCGCTGACTCTCCAAACCGGCCCACTCCTCGAACCCCTCCTGAAATGACCCCAGGCGGAACGCCTACCACTAGGTGGCGCACCTCAACACGCCACGGTCTGCCTGGGCCTTTGCCCTCCTGTGAAAAGTCCGCCACACCACCCACGTCTTTGCTGTTGGAGATCTGATCCTTCCTCAGGGCCCAGCCAGTGGGTGGAGTTTCTCACCTGCTCAGCTGACTTCCGGGATATTGGAGGCGGTGACGGGTGCAGATTGCCCGCTGATGGTGACAGTGGCAGTCACAGAGCACCTGGCTCTTCAGGGCTCCTGCTCAGCCCTGACCCCATTGGTTGCCCTCAGCAAGGAGACACATCTGCTGGGCAAGCACCCACTGTACAGTGGGGACAGTGACCTCGCAAGGTGAATTGACTTGCCCAAGGCCGTGCAGTTACTAATGGTCGGAGCCAAAACTTGAGTGGAGACTGATCCTAAGTCCAGAATTGCCCTCTCTTTACCCACATGCTTCTAGATCAGTGGTTCTCAACCTTGGCTGCACATTAGAATCACCTGGGAATCTTTTTAAAATCCTGATTTCTGAGCCTCATCCTCCGGAAATTCTGTTTCTTTGTTATGGGGTGGGGCCACAACATTAGTAACAGGTGATTCTAATGTGCAGTCAAGGTTGAGAACCACTGTTCTAGATGTTATTGTCTGGTCAGTTTAAAAGCTTTACCAGATTTTGGCTCTTCCCCCTCCTCCCCCACACACACACCTCCAGCAGTATACACACATGCACAAACACACACACACACACACACACACTCAACAGGTGCTGCTTGAGTCCCCCTTCTAGGAGTTCATTAATTGCTGGCTTTGTCCCAAGTCTCTGACCTGCATTCAACGCCCCTGTCACCGAGAGGCATGGGGGAAACGAGGCCTGGGTTAGAAGGAGGAGGATCACCAATCCCCATCAGCGGCCCAGAAAATGAGTCACTGTGAATGCTCCCAGGTTCCAGCAGGAAGTGGGATCCCACGTGGAGGGCCCTGCAAGAATGAGGGAGGGCACTGAGGCAGGATGGGAAAGGGGACCCCAGGGAGGAAGCTGGTGCCAGCATGGACTCAGCCCTCCAGGTGCTGGGTCCCTTACAGACGGCCCCTCCGTGCTCTTCACTGAGGGAAAGAGAAGATGGGATTGGAGGCAGGGACTTGTCGGCCCTCCGAATCCATTGCCTTCCCCCTGCTCCGTGCCTTAGGGGGGACAACAGGACCAGTGGGGGGGGTGGATCCCATTTGAGAGGACTCCAGGAGCGGGTGGGAGATGAGTGGCAGGGTGGAATGGCTCTAAAATGATTAGCGGGATTA
>NW_005871518.1:581013-583934 GCF_000147115.1 Myotis lucifugus
GGAGGAGGGAGAGTGAAGTTTGAAGGTGATGCTCCGATTTCTGACTTGACATGAAAGATCCTAGCCACAGAGTTCGGGGATCCCAGAGAAGGAGGGTCCAGGGATGGAGAAAGGGACGAGAGCTTGAGATCTGGGGAGTCTGAGATGGCTGTGGGCTCCTCATGAGGATACCTTGTGAGCATATGCAGACCGGAAGTTCAGGAGGCCTGGGCATGAGAAGGTGCCAGAGGTGAACTGCAATTGTCCACAGGAAATTCAATACTCACCCACTTGGTCCAACAGCATCGGGCACCTAGGCATTGTCAGTACAGCAATCCCAGTGACTCACTTTGCAGAATTTCCCTGTGCACCTTGTGGGGGCCTGCACAAGGCCTGGCCAGGGGCCACCATGTGGACAGGCCTCCATCCCCAGATGTCTGTGACTATGTCACATCAGCTGCCTTCTCTTTCCCAGTGCTGTCTTGGGCAACAGAGAGTGACCTGGGCGGAGCATCAGGAGCCCTGGGTCCCAGTGTTAGCTCTGCCAACTATTGTCAGCCATCTCTCAGCCTCAGTCTCCTCGACTGTAAAATGGGACCAAGGACCATTAGGGTCAAATGAGGCAGTGCCTGCAGATACTTTTCACGTGTGAGGAGTTAGAGTGAAAACTGTCCAAGAGTCTGACCAGGTCCCCTCAGTCCTGGTCAGTCCTGTCTCCACACCCTGACTGCCCCCCCCCTGCCTCCCCCCAGCCCCCCCACGACTGGACCCATGGCACTTCCTGCTCCAGGTGTGTGTAGCATTCTGTCCTACCTTTTGTTGCCTCCTCCAGAGAGGCTCCAGGACACTGCTTGGGCCTCCTAAAGCTTCCACAGACCCCACCCCTGCCATCCAAGCTTCACCAGATGCCCGCACAGGTCAGAAGACACCACTGCCAATGCTCAGGTGGTGACATTTATGGCAGCAGGAGGCAGCCCCTGCTTAGCCTCCAAGGTTAGCAGGAAATGACAGGCAAAGTGAGTCTACAATGCATCTTGGGCAGAAAATATGTAAGGATCTTCATTGAGACCCCACTGAAGTGGTCAGACCCCTCCTCTCCTCTACTTCTGCCTCCTCCCCCCCCCACCCACACACCCTCACCGCAGCTCAAATACTGCCTCATGAGTCCATATTCCCCAAGGGGCCAGGGTAGAGGTGAATTTAAGGCAGAGAGACAGACTGCGATCCCCCTGGGACGCTGTCTTTTCAGCACTCTGCCTCTTCATTTCAGGAAGGGGCTGAGGTGGAGAGTTGCTAACCTGGGCCTCCAAGGCCCGCTATCGAATCTGAGAGACGGGCTGTTGCCTTTGTGCCAGAGGGAAAGTGTCACATGGCACTGTGGCTGTGGCAGGTGCCTGTGGTGTCTGTCAGTCTACTCCTCCAGAAGAGAAAGCCCTTCACCTGGAGAACGTTCCCTCCCCCACACCAAACGCAGTCCTGGCTGCAATCAGAGGGCCCTAACCCTGGCCACCTGGGCCAGGTATAACCCAGTGCAGGACAATAAAAGATCTCCTCTGAGGTTTGTCCAATCAGAACCGAAGGAAGACTGAATCAGGGGATCTGTGATCTGTGAGGCAGGAGCTGCTGATGGCCATGGTTCCAGTTCCTGGAAGGAGCCAATCTTCAGGAGAACAAAAAATAAAAATAAATAAAGCCAACACAGAGAAGAAAGAGGACCAGAGAGGAGGGAGACAGTCCTATGGCTTTTGAGTTCCTGGTTGTGATTGTCCCTGAGACCCAAGGTCTGTGAGCCAATGAAGTCTGCTTGTTGACTTGGCTGGTTCCGATGGATTCTCTCCAGCAATTTTCTAGAGGCTATTCCCACACCTTTGCTGTCTACTCCAGACCACTCCAGATGGAATGGCCTAGAGACTTGGAGCAGGACAGACCCAGTAACCAGACCTTGCAACCAGGACCCTTCTTCCTAGAGCTTTGAACCACCCGCCCTCCCTGCCAGCCCCTTCTAGTTCCTACTCTGCTGCCCTCTGCTGCTCACTGCTGGCCACAGCTGTCAAATGCTCAACTCCCCGGGCCCAGGATGGGTTGGGAGCTACATGACAGGGACAAGTATTAGGACTCAGAAGGCACAAGTCTAAACAGAGGCAGCTTCTCACAGCTCCATCCCAATAAGAATCTTATTTCTGGAAGTAAAAGCTCAAAAAAATTCCTACTATTACATGCAAACTAAGAGTACTCCTGTCTTCCCAGGGTGAGGATAACATCTATAATAATAAAAAGCATAATATGCTAATTAGACCAGACGTCCTTCCGGACAAAGCTGCAGTGACAGGGACCGAGCCCCTTGCACGAATTTTATGCATTGGGCCTCTATTCCTATATAATAAAAGCTCAATATGCTAAGTGTCCGACCATTCATTCAACCGTTCGACCAGTCGCTATGACGTGCACTGGCCACCAGGGGACAGATGCCCCGACCGGTAGTTAGCTTGCTGCTGGGGTTCAGCTAATCGGGATTGGCAAGATGGGACAGACACACCTTGGAGCCCTCCTGTGGTCCATCCCCAGCCCAATCATGCACCGGTGGGGTCCCTTGGCCTGGCCTGAGCCCTCTCACAATGCAGGACCCCTCGGGGAATGTTGGAGAGCCAGTTCCGGCCCGATCCCCACAGGCCAGGCCAAGGGACCCCACCAGTGCACAAATCCATGCACCGGGCCTCTAATAGTAACATAAATTGGGAGTTGGGTATGCAGATGTTTTCTTCCAAGTGAGAACCTCTGGCAGGTATCCCAGGAGGCTGCAATAGATGGAACAGGAAGAGAGAGTGCGATGGGGGTGGGGATTGAAAGCTCCAGAGAGAAACTGAGGCAAGAAAAGACGAGAAGGTTACGGGGAAGAGAGAGGAAAGCTAGAGTTTAGGCTGAGAAGAGTGGGGATACTGCAG